>NC_090898.1:4072816-4156762 GCF_040956055.1 Brachionichthys hirsutus
AGTTAGAGACTAGAAATCAGAACAATGGCTGATAACCATGTGAGGCTGATGATGATGATGAATATATTTATTAGATAGAATGTTAGAGTACAAGTACAGTCACACAGTAGCATGTATTACAGTACAAATACAGTCAAACATTCTGTCTAAGAGGAGCATTTCAAAAAAGCCCTTGCGGTCTTGTTTCCGTTGAAAGTCCTTCGTACATAAATCATCCACAATTAACAATACAAATTTAACAATACAAATAAAAATGAAACCAATATTAAATTAAATTACTCAATTGATTCAACGTAATATTAGAAAAACAAAAATAAAATGATTTTACACCGCCAGTGCAAACTAACAAATAATCTAAAATAAATTACCCCACTGATGCAAAATGACAATGAATGCCAATAAATAACTTACATAAATTACAATAAATTAATAAAGCAATTAATACGTGCAACGTAGGTGGACAAAAAAAAGGAGGGGGGGTTTGATCCGGAGAGAGTCGTGATGACTATCTCCGTTTCTGTCCCCCTAAAAGGTGTATTTTTAGGGCCTTTTTGAAGGAGGCCAAAGAGGTGCATGTTTTGAGGGCGGGAGTCAATCCGTTCCACCCTTGGGTGGCCGTATTGTAGAAAGATGATTTACCCATGTTAGTCCTGTAGGAGGGGGTAATCAGGTTGTTGTTTGAGCTCCCTCTAGTATTGTGGCTGTGGGTGTCACTAAATCTGTGGAGGTGTTCCGTCAGGTATGCAGGGATTGAGGGGACTGAGGGCAGAGCTGCATTGACTATTTTAAATGCCAATCCCATTTTGAGTTGTTTCACCCTGTCTTCTACCCTGAGCCATTTTAGGCTAGCAAAATGTCCAGGAAGAAGGTGGGTCATGGGCCCCAGATTGAGGAGTAGCCGAATCAGTTTGTTTTGGGAGGTTTGGAGCCTGGTTTTCAGGGACATTTTGATGTTTGAATACCAGGAGGTGCTAGCATAGTCAAAGAGGGGCTGAACGAGGGCTGCAGCAAGCGTCCGGAGAGCACTTTTGTTGACAAAAGCAGACATTCTGCCCAAGAATCTTGTTCTTTGATTGACTTTTTTGATCACCTTAGTTGCCATACTATCTCCAGACAGGTATTTGTCAAGAACACAGCCCAAATAGGTAATCTCTTCTTTGCTGGAGATTACTGTATTATTGACTGTGACCTTGAAATCATTAACATTTATCTCACGTAGAGAGTGTTTAGACCCAAAAAGAATCGATTCGGTTTTGCCAAGATGTAGTGACAGTTTGTTATCGGTAAGCCAAGTACGGATTCTGGTGAGCTCAGAGCTGAGAGCCTCCTCAACCTGCACTTTGTCCTCTCCCGAAATCAGGAGTGCTGAGTCATCAGCAAACAGGAACAATTTGCAGTTACAGGCAGCACTCATGTCGTTAATGTATAGGAGGAACAGTAACGGTCCTAGAATGCTGCCTTGAGGAACCCCACAGCTCACCGGGAGGGACGAGGACAAGGTTCCGTTTATGTCTACCATTTGTTCTCGTCCCTGTATAGTTTATTGTCTTCTATTTGCCCCCCCCAGGTGCCATTCAGATGCTCTCCACCACAGTCATCGGCTGCCTAAAGATGTTCATTCCCTGTTGCCTGTACCAGCACAAGTCCAGAGTGGAGTACCCGGCCAACTTCGTCATGATCATGCTGTTTGTTGGGCTCATGAGGTTCCTCTACTTATAAATGAAGACAAGCTCTTCTTTATACTTCTCACTGCCATTGAGAATAGGAAATAGTTTGCTAATTTCTCAGGGAATATTGCTTCAATCCAACACCTGAGGGGAGGGGCGGGGGCGGCGCGTGATTGGATGATTGACTAAAGGGGAAACACTAGTGTAGATAATGGAGTTGGAGCAGACTCCGGTTCTCTGGGTCGTGCGTATCAGGAACAAACGTTCTAGATATGTACAGCATAAAAACCAGATGCTGCTTCTCTGTGTCCCAGATGAGCGGGGGGGGGGGGTCTGTTTTTGTGTTGTTGGTTTTTTTTAACCTGCTTTTAAAGCTAGCCCCGACGTCATCTCTGCCCCCACGCGTCAGGTTCATCACGGTGGTCCTGGGCTTGGTGAGCCTGAAGAATGTGGCGGTATCTTTTGCTGAGACGGTGAAGAGCTCCGCGCCCATCTTCACCGTGATCATGTCCAGGCTGATCCTCGGGGAGTACACAGGTAGAGGACGCGCGGGACGCACGCCTGATGCATGACGTGCGTCTGCTCCGGGGTTCGGCTGTAAAACGTCTGGGTATAGTGGACTCCGATCAAAGGAACTGCTGGCGAACATTTGTCTCTCCGCAAAGAGATCAAAGTTCAGATCAGCTAAGTTGATAACTCTGGCGATTAATCATGAGAGCACTTTCTTCGTTAATTCGGCGTGCCGGTAGGACGGCCACAGGACAAACCGGTTATGGGGCTGAGTGGTGGCTCTTTGTTCTACAATCTGCAGGGATGTGGGTGAACCTGTCTCTTTTCCCTGTCATGGCTGGCCTGGCCCTTTGCACGGCCACGGAAATCAACTTCAACACGCTCGGCTTCTGCGCCGCGCTCTCCACAAACATCATGGACTGGTACTGCAGCTTGCCGCCGGGCTCTCCCCGCCGCAGTGTGAGCCTCTGTTTTAACCCTTTCCTCTGATATCAGTTTGCAGAATGTATTCTCCAAAAAACTACTCAGTGGAGACACGTACAGGTTCAGGTAAGTTCAGGACTGCGGCTCGTTTCGTCAGGTATGAATTCAGAACCCGACAGGATGCAAAGCAAACCGCTGTCGACTCGTTTCAGCCCTCCTGAACTTCAGTTTTACACCAGCGCAGCGGCCGTCATCATGCTGATACCTGCTTGGGTGTTCCTCTTGGTAGGTCAACACATAACTGCTCTGCTGAATTACAGAGGGATTTGTGCAAATTCTATATATGTTTTCTTCATTAGTATGACATGGCCTGTTGCCATTGGACACCTAATCTAATACACATGTGTTTATTACACTTATTGACCACGGAAGCCCCCCCCCCCCCCGAGTCACATGGTTACTCAAAAAACAGTAATCGGTCCTGTTGATGATGCAGCAAACAAACACCAACATCTAATGAGCTGTATCCCAGCGCTCCAAAAATATTGAATCCAAATCCACCAGTAACCTTTCAGCAATCCTCCTGACAGACAGAAGCTCAAAGAAGAAAAAGTGATTTCTTGTAAACCAGACCTATTTATCATCCATGAGTTTGCAGTCAGTATGTGGCAGGACTAAAGGCCAAGGTCGAGGTTGTCTACTCTGACGGTCGCCTCGCTCCATCTCAATGTTTCCAGGACATTCCCATCATCGGGAAGAGTGGGCGGAGCTTCATATTCAGCCAAGACATCATAATATTGCTGCTTTTTGATGGTGTCCTGTTCCACCTGCAGAGCATCACGGCCTACGCTCTCATGGGACGCATTTCTCCTGTTACCTTCAGGTGAGGGGCTCGAAGCCCAGTTCTGTTTAACAGGCTCAAGTCTGTCACAGGTGGAGGTTTTGCTTTTTCACTGAAGCTGTTGACCACTGTACTGAGTTGGAAGCTGGTGCGCGTCAGCCCTTGCATCCAGAGTATAGCAAACATCTTCATCACGGTTTAGCAGGATGGTACCGTAACAGTATCACACATCAGTTCAAGTTTGCACGCCTTTAGAACTGCATGTATTCTTATGTAAAGTACGTCTGCGACTGCAGGCGGTAGCCTTGCAAATGAAAGGAGCCCAGAAGTATAAACTCCAGTTTTTGATTGGCAGCGAGAGTCTACACTATGAGACGCCTACATTTCTGAATCAAGGCAGTGAAGCTGCATTCTGGTTCAAGTAGGTTTCAGATTTCCACAAGCAAAAATAACGGGTTGAATGGAAAAAAAATACATAATATCAGGATATTTATCCAGATGTACCGAATCAACAACAATACTTACGTCTGGTGTGATATTTACACTAAATCATGGTCATTCTGTTTTCACCATAGTATGGTCACGGTGGTATAAACGTCAGTGGATATCATATCCGATACATTTGTGTATCTATCTATGGTATTTAATTCTACCATATTGGCTTTTAATCAACCAAGACTAACTAATTTCTTAATGTGCAATAAAGCCCTTCATCCAGAGTACTTCTAGTTTTCATGATCTCAGGGTCTTTGTTAACACTTTAAATAATCATCTTTATTTATCTCACTGTGAAAACCTCATACTATTATAGCCTAAACCAGCTGGTGCTCGTCGTCTGTGCGTCATGGGCACTTGGTTAAGATGAAATGCTATAAAGGCAATGCTTTGTTCCCTAGCAACATACTTTACAGTAGTAGTACCCATAGTATGGAGGAACTGTGTGTCCCATTATTTGATGAGGATTTCACAGATTACAGTATGTTAATGTAGATGGTCTGTAATAAACGGAACCGATTTGGAAAAGCAACAAGGTAGTAGTAAAGATAAAATCGTAGGAGACATGAATGAACAGATTCTCAGATGGAGCCATGACTCGGTCTTTGACCCACAGTGGCCGTACGTTGGCGTGAACAAAGGCATCGAGCATCTTCTTCCTCCACTGTGTGTCATGTAGCCTCTCCCGTGAATAACCATGAGCACATTTACCTCAGTCCTTAAATAGACATATGGGGGGCGCCTCTCTCCTCACAAATGCCAATCCTCATCTCTTCCTCAGTGTTGCCAGTACCGTCAAGCACGCCCTGTCCGTTTGGCTCAGCGTCATCGTCTTCAGTAACCAGATCACCATCCTCAGCGCCGCCGGCACCATCCTTGTGTTCATCGGGGTCCTCTTGTACAACAAGGCCCGGCAGATCCAGAGGGAAACCTTTAAAGCCATGGCCGCTGAGCAGAACCACAAGCTCGTGTTGCAAGACGAGGACACTAAAGCCACTCTGCCTCACTAACGACTGGCGTGCCACCTGAAACGGGATTGAGGCGGCGATGGACTTGTGCTCGCCTACCTGACCACTGGGCTTTGGCTCTATCCATTCACAGGAACTCAGGGTGAAGAAAGTCTCCTGTGGAATCTTTCAATCTTTTACATTTTACATTCCAGAGTGTGTCGGTTCTTCTCGTCTGTGGTGCGGCAGCTTCGGAATGTTAGCGATCGTGAAAGATAATCATTTAGTCAAATTAAGTCACATTGAATTTGATTGCGTTCGAATACAGGCTGCGATTGGTTGTTCAGCCCATGTGTTGGACATTCTGAAACCGACAGGCTGCATTCTGGGAATGCTGGTCATCTTTCGTGACCTTTTTCTGATTCATGTAACTTGATTTTCTTACGCTTGGCCTCATTGTGAACTGACTTGCACGCCGTCGTCAGCAGATGAAGGAAGTTCATTCAAGCCTGGGTTTTGCATTAGTCGCTCTGCTCGGATGGTTACAGGTTAAAACCAGTAAGTTATTCAAGTAAGAAAGCAGGTGCAGATTTTATACACAGTTTGTGTCCAGCCCCGCTTCCAGCTGAAGCAGGAAGCGGGGCTGATGTGGAATCTGTCGGCGGTTGGTGTTTTCCTGACGTAAAAAAAAAACATTGATGTAATCTCAGTAAACGCCTATGTGGTGTTTTCGTCCTGTTCTGATAATTTTGTATAGTTGATAAATTATCTTTTTTTTTTTTTAACCTTCTTGCCCTCCACCACTTCTACCCAATATTGTTAAAAATCTTCTGGTTGTGCTCTAACTTTTTCAAATCCCGAGTGTTTCTCTAGACAGCGACGTATTAGAAAGAATCGGAATAAATCACTATTAGGTCATTTAAATTCAGTTTTATATTTGGGAGAACGATTTGAGATGTGTTCCCATAAACAATCGGCCCTTGTCAGCCCACCTGTCGACGCCACTGTCCACCTCCCAATAGTAACCTTTTAAATTTGGACGGGTTCACACCAAGAACGAGGTCATCCTGCTGGCGGACGGAAAGCCTTCATCATACTCTCGTAGCTGAGGAAGATGACGGCATTGACAGGCTGTTGAGGAGGAGGCCTTTAGACAGGACCCTCAGGCCCTCCTCTCTGACGCTCTCTCTCAAGCAGTGGAGGACCCCGCTGTACTCCCGCCCGCCGGCCCCTGACATCTGGAGCCGGGCCTTCACCAGATCCATGGGCGTGGCAGCGGCCCAGGTGACCGTGCCTGCTACGCCGCCCGCCATCAATATTGCAAATGTCCCTGATGACACAGGAAGTTGTTGCATTATGTAAATCTCTCAAATGAAAAAGTACTGAATAAACACTAAAATCAATCACAATTAACTGTCGGAAGCAAGAAAAAGGTTCTCGATCCTTCTATATTTTCCAATAATATCCTCATGGCGACCGAGGAAGTTAAAATATTGGTTTAGGATCTAACTCGTAACCAACAGACTGGTTACATATTTATTCTGGATGCGTGGGGCTGCTGACTCATTAACTCACCTGGCTGTTGGCCATTCTCTGTCAGAGCCTTCATTATCATCTGATAAGGCAGGAAGTAGAGTCCATAGCTGGGAATGTCTCTCATGCCGAGGGCTACCCTGCCTCTGAACAGACCCCTGGGACCGTCCTCCTTCAGGATGGCAGCGACACAGTGAATGGCTCCCTGGTATCGGTCGGCAGCCGCTTGACCCTGCAGACGGACCTTCACCAGGTCAATAGGTGCAGAAACAAACACCTGAACGCAGATCATGGAAAAGCGTTAGCGCACCTGCAGCGTGCCTGGTCATCGTCTGTGTGTTTAGTTACTAAACATATTACAGAAAAAAGACTATATTTCTATGTAAAAGATCAAAGCACTAACCCTCACACTTCTACCTGCAGTGTGACATTCTGCATGTCTCTGTTGGAACTCTTTCCCAGACACGACTTAAATCAACAAGCCACAGATCATCACAGGTTTCCTTTCCTTTATCATATGTAAACATCCTGCTGCTGGAGCCTATCCCAGCTTACTACAGGAGAGGGGCTCGGTACACCCCGAAGGCCTCGCCAGCGCACCGGAGACAGGCAACCACTCACGCACACACTCGAACCTACTGAGTGATCTATTCAGGGAAGACCCGGCGAAAACCCACGGTGAGAACATACAAACTCTGCACAGATGGGATTCAAATGCGGCACCTTCTTGCTGTGAGTCGACAGCGCTACCCACTACTCCACCAGGTGGCTCCATATGTAACCTTTTTTTAAAGTCTAAAATACCAAGTTCTGTCCACACACAGTACAATTATACATACAGAAACAAATAAGATTCAGTTGGTTCCTAATTCCAGATCTTTTTTCCTTTGTGTAAAAAGTTCCACCCTGCAGGTTTTCTGCATGAACACAACCATTTGGAAACTGTCTAAAACAGTAACCGTGGGATTAAGGTGTGCAAACGTTTAGCTTTTAATACCATCAGAACTGGAAGCTTTTCTTTTCTGGTGTTTTTATGAACCTTTTGTGAAGCAGTCTTATTCAAAGAAGAGAATGTTACAACAGGAATAAAGTTTTGTCATGTCCTCCAATAACACTCTAAAGTTGTTGTTTTTTTAAAATTTATTTCATTTCCAAGTATTTCAATGAGTAAAGGGTTAATCCATGAATGACTAACTGCTAGCTTTGTGATTGGGGATGTTTCACACTGAAAATAACTGCTACTAGCTACACGTGTGGTTCTGCAAGATGCTGTGGGTGAAAGCAGACGACGATCATCTGGGGTTCTTACCTGCATCAGGCCCGAGAAGCAGCCAGCAGTGAAGATTTGTGCAGCAGAGGCCGGTTCAGCTTGACCGTGGCTGCTGCTCTTCGACTGGGTGATGTAATCCAGACCATTACTATAAGCACCAAATAGTACAACTGAATTGATGATGCCTGTGGTAAGCATCGGAAATGCCATGCCTTTAAAGAATCCATGGAGCTGGTATAATAAAGTTGCAATAAACAAAAGCAAAATAGGCATACAGCAATACTTTATTTATTTGTGGTTAAGAATACAAAACACATACCCCTTCATGAGTGCATGTTTTAGCTATACAGTGAAAAATCCCTTTGTACCCCGACTGGGTCTGCAGGCGAACCTATACAGATAAAAAGTAAGGCGTCAGAAAACACTGCTGTTGTGTTGTCAGTCATGTTTGCAGGTTGCATCGTGTAACTTTCACAGTGTCCGCTGGATAGCCAATGACCACGCCCAACGCTCCTGCAATACCCCAAAAAAGCCAGTTATTGCTCCACATACACAGATAAATATAAATCGGATTATAAATACAGTTTGAAAAGCACAATAGAAGAGATTTTGTGTTCTTAAGTGTGTAGTTTACCAAATTATATAACAAAATGACGACTCCGTGTTCCTGAGGAATCTTAGCCGATTTCTGGAGGGAAAAAGTCCTTCAGTTCTGGAATATTTCTGGATTCATGTGGTGCAACCGTCTCTTTCAAATGCCATCAGTGGTTTTCTACAGGAGTCTTCTGAAAACAAGCCTTGCTAAAGTTTGAAGTCTGTTTTGGATCATCATCATTTTGGAATGTCCAACGATATCCGAGTTTTAGCTTCCTTAAAGTGGGTGAGATGGGTTTTTGTTTTTTTAAATAGAACTTCCACGTTTTAACAAGAACTATTTTTAAAAATACTGTATGTGCTGTTACGAGAAATACTGTTCAGGATCTTGAGTATTTTCTTAAACTGTAATTATTATTTAACGTAGGATTTTGAAAACAAATTGGAGATATTTAAACTATTCTTTGATTTTCTCATTGCAAGCAGATGATGACTCATCGATTGTATGTCTCCAGCAATCCTAACTAACAGAGGTTGGAACTATTTGCTCTCTTCTATAACATGCATGGCACAACATTCAGTTTACTTTTTTAGCACTTTTTTCAACAATAAACAATAATAACATTGTGCACGTGATAACCATTGGAAATGTGAGTAAAAAAACAGGGATGAATAGAATATACTTTTTATTTCTTTACCTGAAATGCTTCCAGCCATGAATTCCATGAAAGTCATCGTTTGCACAGTAAACAGCCTGCAAGGATGGCTGACTTGCTGAAAAAGATCAAACAAATTTATAGCTGTCATAAAAAGACATGAGTCAGTTTGGTTAATGTGTGACTGGACGTTGGGGACACAAGACAGTATGTGAAGTATATATTTATTACCATCTCATCTTATCAAACTAAGGTGAAAGTAAATGTTCAATGTAAGTAGATCATTTCAAAGTAATCAAACTGTATTTTTTTTTGTTATCCTATATGTATATATATGTAGAAAGCCTCTTATGAAGAGATTTAACAGCAAACGTTTCCTCAGCATTTTGCACCACTGTTGCAGAACAGTTTCTAAGATTGCTTTTTGAAATACATGAAATTGCAAATGTGACGTTGAGCTCAGACTGGGCAATATTGTGCAGATCGAACGTTTGTTTGATGAGAAAACGGCTTACCTTTTGGTAGCATCACCTCATTTTGATAATAATCCTAACAATCAACTTTAGTTTAACAGTTGGCACATTTCCCCCGCATCATCGCATGGCCGTTTTGCAGGATGTATTTTGGACCTACTATGATGAAGATATGACCCACCTCTTCTTCCTCTGATTGGCTGGTACTCCTTGCTTCGGTCATAAAGATCAGATTTATCTGTGACTGATTGGTTAGGGTTACTGAAAGCCTATGACGCTAGCCCAATCAAAGGTAGACTAGGGTGTGT
Organism: Brachionichthys hirsutus; assembly: GCF_040956055.1. Taxonomy (NCBI): domain Eukaryota; kingdom Metazoa; phylum Chordata; class Actinopteri; order Lophiiformes; family Brachionichthyidae; genus Brachionichthys; species Brachionichthys hirsutus. The sequence continues at coordinate 4,082,534 of NC_090898.1, forward strand.
CTTGCTTTTTAAAGTGATCCCTGACTGTTTTTTGACAAATCGGTCTTAAAACACAAGAATATACATCTACTACGTAAATACATAGACACAAATATATAATTATTTCTTATAAGATATAAAATCTGTTTGGTGTCCTGTGTCTTTAAGGTGTATTTAAGGTTTGTGTCTGGCTACACCTTGTACAAAAGTAAAGACAGCTGAATATAAATAGCTTTTCATAATTAATATTAATTGAGAAAAAATATTGGGCAGAAATTAATATACACCGACATATCGATCACTCAAATGTTGTCAATCAAATGGGACGACATTAATTTCGAGTCTCACGCCAACTCTCACGAACCACTTCCTAGTGATGTTATTGATACCTCAAGGAGTGTATTGACACATTACACAAACTGTGTTGACACTGTGTTGGTCACTCAACAGTGATGTTGTACATATTATGTGTCTTTTTAATTTATTGTTATTTTGCACCTGTGGTGTAATTTATTTTTATTTTATTGTTATTTCGCATCAATTGAGTAATTTAATATTAGTTTTATTTGTATTGTTAAATATCGATGATTTATGTACTAAGGACTTTCAATGGAAAGAAGACCGCAAGGGCTTTTTTGAAATGCTCCTCTTAGACAGGGTGTTTGACTGTATTTGTACTGTAATACATGCTATTGTCTGACTGTTAGATAAATCTGCGAATGTGTTTATCATTAATTCACCAATGAGTAGCAGTAGTTATGTCATGGTTCTTTTAAGGCCATTTATCCTTCATAATCTTACTCAAGATATTCATAAAGTATGTGACAATCGTAGATCTGTTAATATGCTGACTAGACTGAAGAAGTGAACACTTTGTGTTGTCTGGAAGTGCTATCTGCTCAAGGTTGGAGTCTTCATGTCTGGGTGATTTACGCATGTACACATTCTTATCTGCTAATAAAACCAGCTGGAGTGGAGCTGTTTCTCTGAGAATCGAGGACGAGGCTAGCAGCAGCCACTCTCCCTTGCTGGGAGAGTCGATGGCACGGCTAGAGAGCAGCTCCATTCTCCCTTGCTGAAAGAAAGAATACTAGTCTCGTTTCTTACCGCAAGTAAATGGTTATTGGGTTGAATCTTTGGGGCTTGGTTCTGATTTTCTCTCTTTTACAGTGTCACAAACCTGACATTAATTGGCGTTGTCGGCAGGATCCAATACACCCGTCTGCAGTGGGCTGGCTTGGAAGAATTGATTAGAGGGTGCACACTCTAATTCACTAAGACCCTTTTCCGGGGCCAATCCTTCGCGTGCCAGTCCCTGGGGATCGGGTTGACGGGATCCGAACCAGAGCAGACCAGCCCGAAGGTAAGACACCCTTTTTCTTATTCCTCGGGAAAGCGGGTAGGGCTTAGCTAGCCCTAACGTAGAGGTTTCCGCGAGAAGGCGGATGGAGATGTTTCTCATCGCGCTGAAACAGTAATGTTTCTTAAGTTCCTCGGGAAAGCGGGTAGGGCTTAGCCCTAACGCAGAGGTTTCCGCGAGAAGGAGGCTCCATAAGGGAGACCTCATAGCGGATGGAGATGTTTCTCATCGCGCTGAAGACGAGCGAATAGGGGTAGCAGCGGTCCTATTGCGCAGTACCTGATCAAGTGATCAATACAGTCTTGTTTAAAAGGAAGCTAGTAGGGTTCCGGTACGATCCTATTGAGCAGTGCATACAAACGACGTCATTAAATTTAGAGGCCATAATAATAATTAAATGCGGATGTAAAGGCCTGGAATAAATTAAAGCATACAAAGTTGTTGTTGCTAAATAAAAATAAAGTACAGATCTGCTTGTTGTTGTTAAAGTCTAGACTTAAAACCCTGTATGTACGTGTCTGTGAATAAATGTTTCATGTGGATGAACGGAATGAGTCAAAGTTGTAACAGTAAAACAGCCTGAGTCCTCATGGGATCACTGCACGGCTGGACGGTCTGGAACCTCACGGTGTCAACGCAAGACCGTCACTGGGGAAGACTTTGTGAACTCATTCATGAAGGTTAGTGGTGATCAGACTGGAGGGTCTAAAACGATATGCAACTCTGTGTTAGGACGCCGAGCGAGAAGCCGGAGCAAACAAAGGTTTGCTCTAGAAGATTGCATCTCGGGAGTTGCACTTCGCCCCATTAGGGGGATTCTCTCTGAGTTACGTCACGTGTGGAATTCTATATAGCAGGAAAGGTATTTAAGATAGAATAAGTAAACGCTGAAGAATAAATAACCTTTCTACTAAACCAAAATTAGAAAAGAGGAATTTACCCATCTGCACCTCCACTCGGGAGGGGCATAAATAAAAAAGTAGCGCCCCACCGTTGTTGTCCGCCCACGTAACCAAAGTCAAACCCAGACTAAATGCAAGAGAGAGAGGTGTTTAGACAAAGAGCTAACTACAGTAAAATAGGACAAACGAAGCCAAGGTCTGATGAAGTTATTGATGACTTCAGAGCAGGACTAGAACAGTGCCCTTTATGATGTTAATAATGAGGCCGGTCCGTACCGGCAACAATTAAAGAATGAGCTCCATCTCAAAAACAAAACCTTTAACACAGAAATCAGCCACTGGCTGACGAAGCATTCTGTCACCTTGCTAAACTTAACTCTGTCTGAATTTATCACATGGGGAAAACATGAAGAGAGTCTAATGATATGTTTTTGATGGTAAAGAGGAAGTGTTTTAGCGAGACAGAGAGGTCGGGGTGCCAGAGGAGGGGGTGGAAGGAAAGTGTGAGATAGGACACTGGGCGCATTACTGCAGGGCGCCAAGTAAAGGAAAACACACGATTCAGCATGTCTAGGTAGGAAAGAACAAGTAGATAATCATGGAGTGAAGGACAGATAGGGAAAATAAATCTAATTTTTTTTTTAAAAGGTACATACACTACCAGGTCATTGATAGCAATGACATCAACTAGGACATTCACGTCTGCCTAAATCTGTCTACATATGGGCAGCAATATTGAGCCGTGGGCGTTGCCACGCCTCAAGAGGAGGGATAGTGGCACAAATGTCTTTGTGCCTTTAATCATTATAAAAAAAAAAAATAGTATTCTGTTGGAAGCCATTACTCCTGTGAGTGTTATGAGTGCTATTCTCCTGTTTGCTTCCTTCGCTTTAGCATATCTCAGGTCTATGTTACAAAAGATGATAGCATGCTAAGCTCAGAGGTTCAATTTGATGTAATATGATATAATACAATATGCAGGAACTAATTGTTTTCCTTTGCTCCACAAACTGCTCCACTGTACTGGAGTTTGGCCCCCGCGGGTCACTCTGTTCCAGCCACTGAGGGTTGGGTGCCTCCTCCCACCGTCCACGACCAGAAGACACCAATCACCATCACCATCAGACCAGAGTTCATCGTCCACCTCAGGGTGCACTCCACTGAGGGTCCAACGCCCCCCCCACCAGCCCACACTGCTCACTCGAGCATGATATGTGGGGCTAACAGACTGACCGATTGAACGTGCCACGTCAAACATGCAAAGAAGAAGAAAAAGACTTTCCTCCAAAGAGCATGCAACGCTCGATGTCTCAAGGCAGCGTGCCTCCCGTGAGAGGACGTCCCGTGGGAGACATCGTCACGAATGAGAAAGAGAACATGCTCTCATCCTGTGGAGGAACGATGACCAGACGGATGCTTCAATTGTGAACAGAGGGGACGCTGGATGAGGGAGTGACCGGAACCACTGAGGGACCGAGACCAGAGGAGGGGTGATCAACAGCGGTGTCGTGGATGAGGGGGCGGGGGGGTCCCTCCTTCTCTGTGGCTGGCTCGGATTGACTGACTGACGGATCGCCCTCCGGTTCACGTGAGATGCAAACACAAACACACACACAGCTCAACTGATGTTTAAACTTAATGATACAAGGAGATATGAGCTCAAACAGCAGCAATACACGTTAAAACACAACGCTTATGGACAGCATCCTGTTGTTCTGTTATTGATGAATAGGATTCATGTTTTATGTGTAATTGATTCTGATGCTGTGACACACAAACCTCTATCTAGGCCTGTTAATGGGACACAGACTATTGAGGATACATGTTTTAGATTATCACAGAGTTTTTGATTTCTTCTTTATGTTCTGATAATTTTTGCTTGGTCAAGATTTCATGAAGCCTTCTTTGAAATTACTCTTCTTTTGTGATTCCAATGGCGTTGCCATTCCGCGCATGCGCCATGATGTACACGTATAACTGATCACTGCACAACAATGGGGATTTTTTAATGGACTCGATGAAACAGCAGGTTTCATCAACTCATGAGGTAGTGACATCACATTTATTGCATTCTACAGCTTATGTTCCTGAGCAGAGATGAAGCCTTTGAATATACATTCCTTAAAGAGACTCTATTATGACCATAGATTGTTTTTAATTGTGTATGCCTGACTCCTCAGCAACCTGTATTTGTCAAAACTTTCTTCACTGGCAAGAAATCTGGATTTGGGGGCCCGCGCTGGGCGCCCTTGAGGACGATTGGTCCGCCCCTGACGAGTGAATGGCGTCTCCCATTCTGATGGATCTCAAAGCACCGTCTTTGTTTGATGTTTATTATTTCCTGTTTGTTCATCCTTTCTCAATTTCACAAGTGCATTAATTGGTTACTTTTACTTTTGCACAGAGAAGAGATTCAGTTGACTCATGGGTTTGACCATGTGTCAAAGGGGAGGAGATGTTGCTATTCTCAGGCTCATTGGTTCCAAAAAAAAAATATATACACAAAAATATGATTTTGATGTGTGTTCAATTTTGATTGCATGGCATAATGTTGGACGGACGCGTCCAATGACTTTCCATTGACTTTTCCATTAACTTGCTCGTCTACCTCAGAGACGTTGTCAGCATCTGATGATGGACTTGGTGGAACGCTCACCTTGCTTTTGAATTTGGTTGAAGCACAAAGAAACAAAGTGCTTCAGCGATGGAGAAGATGACTTTCTCTGACAATGGTTTGACAATGATTCATGTGTTGCTAACAAAATGCTTTCAGAACTTCAGAACTCAGTGACAGATTCAAGTTGGATCTGAAGACACACTGCAGTTACCAGACGCACTCTGGTGGCGCTGCAGAACGAAACAACCCCACACTCTGAAAGCCAGATGAACGAAGTTATGTTGGAATTATCCTGGATTAAATGTTTACCTTCTAACCCTAACCCACAGCATAATCTGTCGTCAACAAGTGAGGTGGTGGTTGGACGACCTCCAAACACTGGACTGGTTCCTATGGCCAAGCACACTGTGTGATGATGCACTGACCCAATACTGCATGATAAATCTGACGCAGGTACTGAGAGACCAAAAAGAGAGGTCGTGTCGTCTAGCAGCAGCAGCAGCAGATGCACCTGCCCGAACAGCAGACCCAGAGACTTTGTGCGGGTAAAGAACACCCGACGAGTCCTGGGAACACCAACGGTGGTGGGATTCCTTCCGAGTTCAGCTGATGACCCACACGGCTGAAAAGGTCGCCGAAGGAGCAACTGGGATGCACGGCACCCACTGCAGGTGCTACCACAACTAACAACAGTGTCCGGTGCAACGTGTGAGTAACCCTCGCACTCAAAAGATCACACCTCCGATCCCGAGCGACACTGCGCAGATGCAGAACCTCACTGGATGACAAGTAACATTGTTAGCAAACATTTTTAGCTGCTCCAGCAGTGCGTGCTAGTAACCACCTGCTGTAGGCCATAGATGAACGCCACCATAGTCTAATAGAAGAACCTGTCAGTCGACTCCTCAACACACACTCCTGACCGAAGAAGCTGTGCCAGAAGAAAAGGGTGATTGGTGAATAAAAACGCATCACTCCACCGACCCCTCAACACACACTCCTGATCGAAGAAAAGAGTGATTGGTGAATGAAAACGCATCACTTCACCGTGCACCAACCTCAGACTGTCGCTACCCCTCGGGGTCCCTTTGATTTGTGTGACTGAACAAGCTAAAGCAGTCTCACCTACCGTACTGGGCAATATAAACTGTGACTTAAATAAACTTGAGGTTCTATGCTTTCACACACACTGAGGAAGTCTGGCTGCAGGCCATGACTGTTTTGATTTCCAATCGGACAATGTAACATGCTAATAAGTGATTTTGACATGGGTAAAGGTCAATTATTCAAATTATCATGGGTGCTTATGTTTTCCCTTGCATTAAAAAATCACTGCCTATTGTTTGAAAGTTGCTATTGCAGGTACGGATCTCACGGAACCTGATCCGTCACGTATAGATACATGAGAATGAGAATGCCATTTGAAGTCGAGTTGACATCACATGATGTTATGTTTATGTGTTCATTAATGATAAAAAGGGGGGAATTGTTAGATAAATCTGCGAATGTGTTTATCATTAATTCACCAATGAGTAGCAGTAGTTATGTCATGGTTCTTTTAAGGCCATTTATCCTTCATAATCTTACTCAAGATATTCATAAAGTATGTGACAATCGTAGATCTGTTAATATGCTGACTAGACTGAAGAAGTGAACACTTTGTGTTGTCTGGAAGTGCTATCTGCTCAAGGTTGGAGTCTTCATGTCTGGGTGATTTACGCATGTACACATTCTTATCTGCTAATAAAACCAGCTGGAGTGGAGCTGTTTCTCTGAGAATCGAGGACGAGGCTAGCAGCAGCCACTCTCCCTTGCTGGGAGAGTCGATGGCACGGCTAGAGAGCAGCTCCATTCTCCCTTGCTGAAAGAAAGAATACTAGTCTCGTTTCTTACCGCAAGTAAATGGTTATTGGGTTGAATCTTTGGGGCTTGGTTCTGATTTTCTCTCTTTTACAGTGTCACAAACCTGACACTGACTGTACTTGTACTCTAACATTCTATCTAATAAATATATTCATCATCATCATTGTAGTAGTAGCTATAGCGGACTACGTGTCCCATAATGCTTGGCATCTACGGGTCGCAGGGGACTTCCGGGTCATCTGATAAAGTCGTTACCAACGAGAGTCCACCGTGTCCCGTGTCCTCATTATACATGGTGTCAGAAGTTGCGAACTGTAAGTCTCCACGGCATTATACGATGCAATACAGTGTAGTTAACTAGCGGAAGAAGTTTTCGTGTAGTTTAGAACGGAAATGTCCGGTGAAAAGACGAAGTCAGATCGTTCCGGTGTTAGCGGCTAACTAGCTAGCATGCTAGACGGCGCATCCAGCAGCAGAGTCCGAAGGTGAAAGAGAAACCAGGAATTTGGCGAAAGGATGGCGACCACAGTACAGCTAACTCCCCCAGAGACATTTGACTTTTCATGCCCAGCAGACTGGCCAAAGTGGATCAGAAGGTTTGAACGGTTTCGAATGGCGACAGCTTTGGACAGTAAAGCAGAGGAATATCAGGTGAATTCACTCTTGTATGCAATGGGAGATGCTGCTGATGATGTTTTATCAGTTTTGCCATTAACTGCTGAAGACAAGAAGAAATATGAAGCAGTCAAAGCAGCATTTGAACAGCATTATGTGGGAAAACATAACGTCATTTTTGAAAGAGCACAATTTAATTCAAGACGTCAACAGGACGGTGAGAATGCAGAATCATTCATCGCAGCTGTGCATAAACTTGCAGAACACTGTGGATTTGGAGTGCTTAAAGAGGAACTGATTCGGGACAGAATTGTAGTTGGAATTAGGGACAAAAGACTGTCAGAACAGCTACAAATGGACTCAGAGTTAACCCTTTCTAGAGCCATACAGAAAGTCAGACAGAGTGAAACTGTGAAGAAGCAACAAACTATACTACATAGCAGCTCTGCAGAAGAAAAGACACTGAACATGGACTCAATCAAAGAAAGTATGAAGAAAGGAAAATTTCAGACATGGCAACAGTCAAAGAAGGGACAAAAGCTTGTTAAGCAGGTCGAAATGGAGTGTGGCCGCTGTGGTCGAAAGAATAAACACGCATGGAAAGATTGTCCAGCCAGAGACGTACAGTGTAGAAAATGTCAGAAAAAAGGGCCTTTTGCTGTAGTTTGTCGCAGTAGTGATGCAGCAGGTGTAAGAGAAGTCACAGAAAACCATATTGACACAGGAAGTGAGGGTTGTGTGTTCTTGGGAGAAATCGGCACAGAGAGGTCAGAGCCCTGGGTTGTAAAGGTCAAGCTAAATGGGGAAAATGTCCAGTTTAAACTTGACACAGGGGCGGATGTTACATCTATTCCAGAGGGATTGTACAAATCTGTCAGAGACGGTAGGCTGCAGGCACCGAAGAAGAGACTTTTAGGGCCAGGCAGTTACCCTCTCAAGGTGAAAGGCTGTTTTGAGGCACAGTTGGCAGTGAAAGGACGCTGTACATCACAAAATGTCTACGTGGTGTCAGATTTGGTTCAGCCACTGTTAAGCAGACCAGCTTGTGAGGCACTGGGGTTAGTGTATAGAGTGGACACAGTTAGAGAATCTGTTACAGATTACAGAGCAGTGTATCCAGACGTGTTTCGAGGCTTAGGCAAGTTGAAAGAACCATATCACATAGAGTTAGAACAGGGAGCCATACCTGTAGCTCTTTCTGCCCCACGGCGCCTCCCACTCCCTCTCAGAGATGCAGTGAAGGTAGAGTTGAAAAGAATGGAAGACATGGGAGTTATTTCAAAAGTCACTGAGCCTACAGAGTGGTGTTCAGGCATTGTTGTTATTCCCAGACCAGCCAAGAAGCCTCCCAGGATATGTGTCGACCTCACACCTCTGAACACGGCAGTGAAAAGAGAACGACATATTCTCCCAGCAGTGGATCAAACACTCGCTATGATGAAAGATGCTAAAGTGTTCACAAAATTGGACGCTCGTTCTGGATTTTGGCAAATCCCCATCACACCAGAGTCGCGGCCCCTCACAACCTTCATCACGCCTTTTGGAAGGTATTAATTCAATCGCCTTCCTTTTGGCATAGCATCAGCGCCAGAGCACTTCCAAAGGAGAATGTCGCAGATGCTGGAGGATTTTGATGGAGTAATCTGTCATGCTGATGATGTGCTTGTGTACGGCAGAGACAGACAGGAGCACGATCAGAGACTGCATCGTGTGCTTCAAAAGTTCCAAAAAGAGGGCCTCACTCTTAATGAAAAGTGTGAGTTTGCTAGGAAGGAGCTCATTTTTGTTGGACACAAAGTTTCAGCAAAAGGCATTGAAGCTGACCCAAACAAGGTAAAGGCCATTCAGCAGATGCCACAGCCCAAGTGTGTGGAAGATGTGCGGCGTCTCATGGGCATGGCTAACTATCTTGCCAAGTTCACGCCACAGCTAGCCACAATAACCACACCGCTTAAGGAGCTACAAAAGGAGAGAAACGAGTGGATATGGGCGGAGCCACAGGAAACAGCGTTCCAGAAACTAAAAGAAATACTAAGCTCTTCTGAAGTGCTCTCTCAGTACTCTAACTCTGCAGACACAAGAGTTGCTGCAGATGCATCGCCATATGGTATCGGAGCCGTACTCACACAGAAGCAGTCGGACGGCGTGTGGCGGCCAGTAACCTACATTTCCAGAGGATTAACTGACACTGAGAGGCGCTATGCTCAAATAGAAAAGGAGGCACTCGCGGTGACGTGGGCGTGTGAGAGGCTCTCATCATATCTCATGGGCCTACAGTTCATTCTGATCACAGACCACAAACCACTGGTCCCTCTTCTGAGCACGAGAGGCTTGGATGACCTTCCTCCACGCATCCTAAGGTTCAGACTTAGGCTGCTACGGTTCTCATTTAACATTATCCATGTTCCAGGAAAAAACCTCGTCACAGCCGATGCCCTGTCACGCGCTCCGGTTGGGGGGCCGCCCTCTGCAGGTGATCTTCAGCTGGAGAAAGAGGTAGAGGTTTTTGTGGACACTGTTGTTGCTTGTCTTCCTGCCACAGAAAAAAGGCTGGAGCAGATCAAATCAGCACAAGAAAGAGATAAGATGTGTAGAGAAGTGAAGAACTACTGTCTTACTGGTTGGCCAGAGAAATGCAAGCTAGAGACGGACGTCAAAGCATGCTGGCAACACAGAATGGACTTCAATGTGGGTCACGGATTTCTCATGAGAGGAGAAAGACTGGTGATCCCCCCACCTCTGAGAGCAGAAATTTTGCAACGTTTGCATGAAGGCCATCAAGGGATTTCCAAATGTAGGGCCAGAGCTAAGGACTCAGTCTGGTGGCCTGGCATCTCTGCGCAGATAGGCCAAATGGTAGCCGATTGTGACATATGTCAGAAATACAGACTACAAAGTCGCGAACCATTGCTATCTACTCCACTTCCAGATCGCCCGTGGCAGAAAGTTGGAATGGATCTGTTCGAGTGGTCAAAGAAACAATATATTTTGGTGATTGACTTTTTCTCTAGATATATTGAAGTGGCGCAGCTCAAACACACGTCAGCAGAGGTCACCATCGAGGCTGTCAAAGAAGCCTTTGCTAGACATGGAACTCCAGAGACTGTGGTATCCGATAATGGGCCCCAGTTTGCATCAGAACTTTTCAAACAGTTTGCAACGGAGTACCAGTTCACGCATGTCACGAGCAGCCCCAGATACCCCCAGGCTAACGGGGAGGCAGAACGTGCTGTTCGCACCATCAAGGACCTGTGGAAGAAGGACAATGACTTCACCAGAGCGCTACTGGCGTACAGAGCCACCCCGTTGGAACACGGGTTCTCGCCAGCACAGTTGCTTATGGGAAGGAACCTCCGCACCACCCTACCCCAACTCACGGCTAAACTGAATCCTAAGTGGCCGGATCTGCAGACCTTTCGAAGGAAGGAGGAGGGGGGGAGGTGTAATCAGGCAAAACATTACAACCGGAGACACAAGACAAGATCACTTCCAAAACTAACACCTGGACAGAAGGTTTGGATTACAACAGAAGGAACTACTGGAGAAGTAGTTAGGTCTGACAACACTCCCAGATCTTATGTGGTAGAGACTGATCGGGGTTTTCTAGGGAGAAACAGGAGTCACCTCAGACCGACTGGGACTGTTACTAAATCCGGTCGTGTTGTCAGACCTCCAGAGAGAATGGATTTGTGAAGGATGTTATGTGTCCATTTAAAATGTTAAATAACATTGTTTAATATGCTGTTTGATCAAATGTTTATGTTGTAAACATCAAAGCAAAAGCAATGTTAAAATGTTCAGCACTTTAATGTTTATAAGTTGTCAGACTCGTCCTAGTTAAATGAAGAAGAATGTCTTTAGCTAAAAGGAGGAGGTGTAGTAGTAGCTATAGCGGACTACGTGTCCCATAATGCTTGGCATCTACGGGTCGCAGGGGACTTCCGGGTCATCTGATAAAGTCGTTACCAACGAGAGTCCACCGTGTCCCGTGTCCTCATTATACAATCATCACCTCTGCTGTAGATCTAAAATCATTGCGGGTAAACAAAATGAAAAAAAGATGGAACAACTTGCATGCTGTAAACCCAACATTAGCCTGTGAAATAATATTTAATCTTTATTCCATTGCTAGTCTCTTACTTAAACTATGATCATCTTTGTATAATATAATTTTCTCCACTTGTTTGCTGAGTGAAGTTGTTCATGTGAAGGGTTCACATTTTGCTTGTTTGTGTAAATGCTCAAGAGTCGGCATGTAAATTATAGCAAATTTGTATGTAATAAAATTCAGAGTTAAAATGTTTATGTGGGATTTTATTAACCAAAGTGTTCAATCATATGAAATAACACACTAAAAATTCATTCATCACACATTTCCGAGAACGATCCATGAATGGAAGCAAAGCGGAAATCCCGTAGGCGACAGGAAACAATGTAATCTCCATCCACGAACCCGCAACAAGTCGATACATTTTGTTTCCTTTTGTCGCAGCACGACTCCTGTATTGGTCACGTGACTCTTTGTTAAAGCGATACGCACCAATCCGGGATTTCACGCATGCGCACTCGATACAGTGCTGATCGTCACTTCCCTTCCACTTCCTGAACCGTCGCGACCTCTGACGTCACGGCATACGTCATTAATACGAGCCTCGATAAATGCTTCACATTGCACCTCCTGGATTACTCGCCATACGTAGAGATATAACGTTCATTTTGTTGATATGTACACAAAAATAAATTCTAGATGCAGTAACGCCCGCTTGACAGACGGCTGCGTTGCTAGCAATAGGTGCTTAGGCTAAAAAGTTAGCTTCTTGTTTCGTCTCATTGTTTTCGGGAAAGAAAGCATGACAACTTTAACCAGGCAGGACCTTAATTTTGGACAAGGTAAGACAACCGAACAAACTCGAAACGATCACGCATGCATCCTCGCGTTACGGTTCACGTTCATGATCGCTACCGCGAGCATGTCCATGTCTGGAGATGGAAATGCGCCACACAAACGCCCTGTTATGTCGATTTCCTTTTTTGCAGTGGTTGCTGACGTCTTATGTGAATTTCTGGAGGTTGCAATTCATCTAATTCTTTATGTTCGTGAAGTGTATCCCTCTGGAATATTTCAGAAGAGAAAGAAATACAATGTGCCCGTGCAGGTGTGTGTGTGATCTTGTGTGTTTATCACGTGCTCATTGTTTAGAAGTTACCTATCTACGTGTTATCTCTAACATTGGTCGCCTGGTTTTGGTTTGCTGACTTGCAGATGTCATGTCACCCAGAGCTGAATCAGTACATCCAAGATACACTTCATTGTGTGAAGCCGCTCATTGAGAAGGTGCAACAAAAACTGACACTGCGATCACATTTAAAGGCACATATCATGTCTCATCTACACACACACACACTACTTAAGTCTTTCATCCCCCCCCCCCCCCCCCCTCCAGAATGACGCAGAGAAGGTGGTCGTGGTCATTATGGATAAAGAGCATCACCCAGTAGAGAGATTTGTGTTTGAGATTTCCCAACCTACTCTGCTGTCTATCAGGTATTTCCTGCCATCTACGTCTTCTTGCATATTTTTTTGACGTTTTGGTGGTGATTTTTTTGTCATTGCATGTCTTTCTGTCTTGTTGCAGCTCAGACACATTATTATCACATGTGGAGCAGCTGCTGAGGGCGTTCATCCTGAAGATCAGTGTGTGTGATGCTGTTTTAAATAATAACCCACCAGGTAACGGCAGTGATTTATTCAATAGAGAGACGTTCGTGAGAGCCTCATCCAACCATGACTTTATGCTCCCTCAAAATCTGCGACATCTGTGGCATCTTGCTGTGTGATAAAACTGCACATTTTAGAGTGGCCTTTTATTGTGACCAGCCTGAGGCACACCAGTGCAATAATCATGTTGTCTAACCAGCAGCTTGATCTGCCACACCTGTCAGGTGGATGGATTGTCTCGACAAATGTTCACTAAAGCAGATTTAAACACGTTTGTGAACAAAATAGAGATATAGGCCTTTTGTTGCACATAGAAGAGGTCTTAGATCTTTGATTTTTTTAGCTCATGAAAAATTGAGGCAAAAACCAAAAGTGTTTGTGTTCCGTGTACCGGTACAAATCTTACAGACGATGCAGCCAAATATATGGATTTAAATTCTCCAATTGAGGATAATTAAATCTTTAAATCAAAACCACTGTTGTGAAATAGCTCTCACCAGAAACGCAGCTGAACAAGGGAATAATCAAGATAAGAACTCGAAACTTTTATGTGACCTGTAATCTCTTTGTTTTTTGTCACAGGCTGTTCTTTCACCGTCCTCGTGCATACCAGAGATGCCGCTACACGCAACATGGAGAAGGTCCAGGTCATCAAGGTTAGATTTGAACACCTACTGATTAATCCACGATCTAATCCTGACTAGTACTAAAGGAACAGTCTGTTTATTCATCTACATCCTTTGGTTGTGACATTTTTTTCATTTCCTTCTTCAGGATTTTCCGTGGATCGTTGCTGACGAGCAGGAGGTCCACATGCAGGAACCTAGACTGATCCCACTGAAGACTATGACGTCTGATATAGTCAAAGTGAGCAAGCGATGCCGCTCACTGCTCAGTTTACCATAGACACCAAAAGTTATCATGCCTTTTTGTTTGTTTGTAATCCATGTTCATCTGTACTCGATCTCTTCTGTCTTTAACAGATGCAGCTCTATGTGGAAGAGAGGGCCCAGAAAATGTAGCTCCTCACTCCCCAGGAAAGAAAGGAATGCCACAGTTAGCCAGCCTGCAGCGAAAGGTGGAGGGTGTGCTAATCGTCACCTGAGTGGGCTTCAACCGCGCTGACTCACCTGTTCACCGGCTTGTTGCCTGCTTCTCATCAGATCCATGCCACACAGTTTAGCATGAATGTGATTGTTATTAATCTGTCACCACGGTGACCCAGATGAAGCTGTGTCACCACGGCAATAAAAGATTCTGGGGACACTGGATTAGCCCGATGTCTACAGTGCAAACCACGAGCGTCACTCTAAACATATTCACTCTTTCTCTCCTTGTAGGGAAACTGAATTGTTTGTTCTCCCCCCCGAGGTTGTCTTTTCCCTTCCACAGGGAGGCGTGGTCGGTCGTTTGCTGCGTCCAAAGCGCAGTCTTTTACCCGTTGTAATACACAACCCATCTATGGTCATAAATCTAATGTGTGAACGGATGAGTTCTTATGAAATATAAAAGGGATCTTGGTGTGTTTTCTCATGTACATTTGCAAGTTTAAATATTCATGTTTAAATGTAATAAATAATATTTTTTTTAAAGAACAACAAAAGAAGTCTGTCTCATTGTGGTTTAAAGCAAGAGCCTTGTAGAATAAGTTTTTGTAGATCTGTTCTTTATGGAGCTTTATCTCGAGTTATCCTGGAGCACTTTCCTGCCTTCCCTGATTTTCAAACGCTGACGTCTCGATGTGCTTGTAGTTATTTGAAAAACATCATTCTTTCATTGGCCATTTGTCAGGTTTGCTGTAGAAACTCATAATGTAGCGTTAGAGCCGGATGGGGTTTTGTGCACTGTGTAAAGCAATCCAATGCCTTAGTGGACTGGCAATTCTGTTGCTTGCTGTATCACAGGGATTTTAATTCTCATTATTTGCCATCTCTAAAACCAGCATAATGTTGTCCGTGTCTGTCGTTAGCAGCTAGAATTAGTCTAATATTTCCTTTCAGGTCAGTCCCATTGCCAGAATGCATTTCCAGTTTGGCAAGGGATGATGCTGTTTGGTTGCTTTTGAGATTTTTCTGCGTAGAAATGGCTCTAAAATTCACATTTTAATAAGGTTACCTGACTTCCTGTGCCAAATAATAAAGACATCAACATAAATACAAGAAGCATCTGCTGAACAAGATAAGAGAGAAGTGAAAGGTCACTTAAATATATGCACCAGATGTAACTGTGAAGGTTATGACGGATGTGTCAGAGAGGAGTGTGAACTACTTTTTTACTAAACGAATTGTTTATGTTTTATATTCTTACTCACTTTTGCACATTTATGCTATTTTTAGTGAGTGTTTGCTTTTTGTGTGTTTGTTAGCGGGATAACAGGAAAACTGCTGGATGGTTCTTGATCAAAAGAAATCTGAATATGGGTCTTGGTCTAACTTAGATCCACATCAGGACAGCACAGGTGGTGATACCACAACCTCAGAGGGTCAGTTTTAACCCAGGAACTTGTGTTTGGTGATAAGACTGGTGATTGATCAGCCGGCCTGCTTATATGTCGTCACCATATTATCTATATGTGTGTCCCAAACATTTCCTGATATCGTGTCGCTTCAATGAAACAATGATCTTTAATGAAATCAACAGAAATTCAAATAAATAACAAGCATAAAAATGTGACTTTCATGCATTAAAAAATATTTAATTTTTCAAGGTTAATGAAAGAAATGAGTTCTTATTAGGAGCATTTAATGAAATATTCATATAACATTTTTTACAAGCAATTGGATTTTCTCAAGCAGAATAAAGTCTCCGCTGGCTCTGCTCTCATCAGCATCTGTGGACGTAGTATCCTGTCACATATCCTATGACGTAAATGGACACCAGTGCAGCCAGAGCTCCTGCTGCCTTCACTGCTATTCCAGCACTGCCAGTACACAGTCTGTTATGGAGCCTGTCAACGGAAGAGAAAGAGCAGCACGCCACACAACGCTGGTTCACTCTGTGGTTTCCTGAGATGCTTTGATTCTAAATGATTTGCAAAGATTGTCAGTTTAGGATTCTGAATATTTGAGATTTAAAGGCTGGACTCCACAAAACAACATTTGGATGGATAGATGGAAGGAATTACATCATAGCAGTGTCCTGGAAAGGTGGATTGCATTTGTTTATTTTTTAACATATGATCATTATCACCACGTATTTTTCAGTTTATTTTATCGCATACTTGCAACAGCTGTTAGAATTCTAAAGCCTTTGTTTGCATCTGTCCTCTCACCTCATGGCAGGAGACTGCGATGGCTCGACGTGCATGTTGATGTTTCCCTCATTCCAGCGATCATAATGCACATGGCCGCCACTGTTGGAGTCCATGACGGCGAGGAAGTCCTCGGTCTCCTCAGAGGTTTATCTGCAGCCGGCTATTATAAAGTTAAACTGTAAAATTTCATAACTTTGTACAGTACTTTAGCATGTAATGCAGCACCCATAGTGTATTGTGCATAAGATGATATTTAAAAATGTCTTCTGGTACAAATAGTTTGTATGGATCGTCGCACAGATGATCAGACTTCAACATTAAATAGACTCAAACACAATTATTTGAGGATTATCATCTAAAGCAGAATTCATTTTGTACTTCACCTGTTATAGCTCTGAATCCAACAACCTTCTGAGGAGAAAAGTGTTTTCCAGCACCTTTAAATGCTCAACTGAGGCGATAGTTCATGCATTGAACAATATCGGCCTGCCATAAATCCACTGATAATATGCCTGGGTTGGAGATTTACCCCCTTATATGACTACTTGGTGATAAAGGTCAAGTTAAGAAATAACAACCAAGAAGAGTGGAGAGCAAAGAAAAATGCTTCCTATTTCTATCATTCTCTCCTCTGCATGAAAATAACGTTTTACTTTTTGAATACTCTGCGGTGTTTGAGAGGTTTTCTTTCTTCCTGTACTGTATTATTGTTTAGCTGTGCTGGCGGTATGTGCTCAACTAAGTGACATCATAGTTTAACATCACTGAGCCATTGCATTCTGTCGGCAACAAGATTCTTTCACCAAAATATTCGCACTTCATTTTGATTTCAAGTAGAATATAAAGAAAACTTTACTCAGAGAGCCCAGACCTCTGCCAATCAGCTTATTCCCCTCCTAATTTAATTTACACAGTCCAGATGGTGATCTGGATCATCATCAAAATAGTCTAATTGTTCTAAATTGTTCTTGGTGCTTTATACACCAACCATGAAAAGTAAAAGCAAATCGGGGTTGATGTGTTTTAACTGATTTTTTAATCAATAAATGGTTTAATGTTAAAATTTATATGTTTTCCAGACCTGATTCTGGATCAGATCCAGAAGACATTTTGCCTGATAGTTCATATTGGACCACTCTATGACTGTGATTTTTGGTGAGTGAATTTAATACATATTTTACAAGATATGATTTTTTTGAGAGAAAAGTCTCCATTATTAGTAAATGGGAAAACCCAGATTTTTTGTATCCAGACAGGTATCCAGATTGCTCTAAAAATTTAATTGGATCTAAGTTAGACCAAGACACATCTTCAGATTTTTTTCTCATCAAGATCCATCCAGCAGTTTTTCTGTAATCCTGCTAACAGACAGACAGACAGACAGACAACTTCTTTGGCAGAGGAACTGATATAAAAGCAATGTCTTCTGGGTTTATACCTTCTTAATACCCAACATAACTTTGCTTTACCTTGATCATCAAATTAAATGTAATGGAGTCAAACAGCCAACCTTAACAAAACTAGCAGCCGTGAATCTATCTGTACACACATTCAATGGATGTAGACACAGTCAATATAAATAGACTATTCAGTCCAAAATTAATTCAAACTCATTATGAGGTTAGGGGCTTCTGGCCCCTGTCAAAGAAACCTCCCTTTAACCGACAGAAACATTGGACAGAACCTCAGGCTTATAGTGGACGGCCAATCCGTCCGGACCAGTTGGGTTGAGAAGGTGAGAGAGAGAGACAGCGGTAGAAAGACAGAGAGACAATGACAGAGCAGGAGAGTCAAAAACAAAGAGAGGGAGAGAGAGTGATAGAGAGACAGAGAGCAGGAACAGATGAAAACAGATGAAAACTGCTGAGCAAGATACTAACTAAAGAGGTGCTATATAAAACTATAAATGCTAATGCTAGTGATGCTAGGGACATCAGACATCATTATGCAGTTTATTATGTCGCATAATTAATTTATAACACTAAAACTGTTGCGTAGCAATGTCCTTAAAACAACCAGTAGGGCCGTACCGGATACTGATTGGCTAGAACCCTTACTGTCACCATCCTTGTAACAAGAACATAGTCCAGGGGGAAGCTGATTACATGCTGGAGATTGAGAGCCAATCATTACACCTCGTCTTGAGATATCCTGTCTTGTATTAGTTCAAGTAAGATCTAAGGCATGAATAAGCCCTCATCAGAGCAGTGCTTGTATAGTAGCACAACTACCAGCTGCTGTCAATTTAGATTTTAGACCATCTATAGCACATGTGTCAAACTCAAGGCCCAGGGGCCAAATGTGGCCCTCCAAGTCATTATTTGTGGCCCGTGGGAGCTGTGTGCAGACATTTGTTTTTGTAAAATGCTGCATCTGCCACACATGTTCTTAACAGCCCACATTTGTTGGTTGTTCTGCAGTTCTGCTCCTCTCAACGGTGACAAAAGAGTTTTGAACAAAGTTAATGCCATAACTTGTGTTGGATGATATTTTTCTTTCTTTATTATTTAATATTATTTACTTGAATAAGCTTGATTATTGATCAATGGAGTAGTGTGGTTTTCTTATATAAAAAAATAAATAGTTATTTAACAGCATGTTAAGGAGTAGTTACATTTATTTTACATTAAATGACATCACATTTAGTTACATTTTTTACTGTGTTATGGTTTACATTTGGCCTTTGGATGCCAAACATAATGCTAATGTGGCCCTTGGAGAAAATGAGTTTGACACCCCTGATCTACGGAGTACTTTTTTAGTGTTTAGTATTTCTCATATACTGCACAACAACCCCTTTCCTCATTGTGAGTCGGGCTGTGGCAGCCCTTTGCTCCTCCTACACTCGGATGACCTTTGGTCCAGAACACACGACAGATATCTGCAAGAGCAAAGCTCCGTGTTGAGGCAAGTCAGCAAAAAAAAAAAACACAGAATATCTCGAATAGCTACAAAATGTGGTTGCCGAGTGTGACTGCTTGAATTCAACCAGCCCTGATGCATTGTGTTAAAATCCAGGACAGTTAAATCGCATTGCCTCCTTTGGAGTCGAACAGAGTACAATGCTCTCCTTTATCGCCTCGCTTCTTCCGACACGCTTTCTGCCGGGATGGCTGTCTCTGGAATCGAACCCAATGCACTGTTTGCTTCAAGGTGAGCCCACTTTGCACGCTTACGTTCCAGACATCGATTTGAACTTGCCTGGTGGGACGGTAGCTCTTCGTTGCGACCTCAGCGCTTTATGACTTGCAGCACTTGTAGGTGCGTGTGGGATCTCTGTTCTGTGCTCCCTGATGAGAGTTCACCTGTTTCTAGAGGAGAGGTGAGGGGAAATTGTCTTTTAATAGATCTGTGCATTATGAATCATGTATATTAAAATAGTAGAGCTTCGCCACGTTGCATGATTCCCACTATTCGCCATTCTCATCTAAATAAGATGATTTACTGCTTATAATACTTTTATTTCCTAGTAGATGTGTTTTGTAATCCACAGCCAGAGGGATCAAAATGAGGAGGATAAACCAAGTCAGAGGACCCCCCAAAGGACAACTAAACCTGGACTTCCAGGGGTGCTTTGGTTTGTCTTTGTGACCGGGGTGCTGACCGTCGTGGGGTCCCGTGTTGCCGCCTTGGTGGTACTGGAGTTTTGTCTTCGCGCCGTCTCAGGATGGGTCACAGCGAGACGAGTAAGAAGTCAAACGTATGATGCATAATTCTGAAACTCTGATTTGCCTCCACTAATCGGTTTTCCTGGGTTCATTTCTATTCATCAAGCACAATGGAACGACTTACGGATATTATAACAAACAGCTAATCGCCTGCTTGTATTGATCCATTGAGTCTGTTTTCCTTTACCCCCCCCCCCCCCCAGCAGTCCAGGAGCTTCCTGAAGCAGCTCTTAGTTCAAAGCCAGTTCTGTCTGGGCTGTGCCTTCAGCTGCAGTTTGTATTTCATCCACGAGGGGGCGCCCCAGCGCTGGCTGTGCCTACTTCTGGCCGCGGCGCTCAGCTGGTTCCTGGCAAGGCAAACGTCGCTCCTGCAGCAACACGTCACGGCTCTGTATGAACTGCACAGCTCGCAGCGCTACTGCGGAACATGCATCAGCCTCCTCACGTCCGGCCACCGCCTGCTGCCCATGTTGTGCAGAACTGTGATCATGACTTTCATCGTGGCCGTGGTGGCGGCCATATCGATCATCAATGAGCACTTCCTCTCTGCAGCAGAGGCCCTCAGGTTCTGGACCCCGTTGACTATCTGCTACACGCTGCTGATTGTGTACATGCAGGGTGAGACACGCGCAAAGTTGGAGGTTTTTAAACCATTGATTAGGGTGCAATGACTTATTGAAGACACTCGTCCATCTGGACTGGGCCCCATTATTCACGCCCCAGGGCAGCACAGACACGTCTCGGCCTGAAGACGACCATTCACACAACATGTTCTCTTCTCCAGAAGACCAGCACCGTCTGCCGGGAAGCCAGGCCGTGCTGAAAGCGGTGGGCGTGCGTCTCGGCGGTTTGATGGTCCTGATGCTGACTGTCGGTCGCTGGGCCGACGTGCTCCACATCCTAATGTGCTTCCTGGGTGAGGCCAGCTGTCTGATCCCCACAATGGACCTGCTGGACGCAGCATCCTCAGAGGTCAGTGAGTCTCCCAGGATGCAGGACTGAAAGCGCTCTGTGTCCATCCGGATCCCCCCCCCCCCTCCTCGGGGCAGAATATCAAGACTGAACTTGTCAAACCCATAATCCATGTGGAGGAGTTCGAAGATTCCCACGACAGATTTAGGTCAAAATATGGCGGCTGCTTTTCACTTCGTCCTGACCAAAGAGGTCAGAGTTCCAAATATAACACACAGTGCGTGAAAGAGCAATGCAGTCGTCCCCCCCCCCCCCCCCCCCCCCACACACACACACACACATTCATGTTAGGTTAGGTCTATTCTGCCATCACACAAAAGCAGTTCAGAAAATCAGTTATAACACTGCTGATATTAACATAACGTATTACATGTGAATAAATAAAAATACTGCTCCAAAAAACAAACTATTGCTTATTCTCCAGCAGCTCGTTATAAACATGAAACGCTTGTGTCACAAATCTCCATCCGTTGTATTTGCTGTGTGTGTTTAGGATGAAGAGGATTACACAGACTGCGTTGATAGAGAGCGGCAGCAAAGACCACGGGCGCAGGAGAAGCAGCGGCGATAGCACAACGGGTGGCATCGACAATAAACGCTTTTGTTCAAAATTCAAAGAAACAATAATAATATGACTCGTGCAAATTAGAAATTCTATCTTAAACATGTGGAACTCTGTCCAGGAATTTAAAGCTACAGGACAGGCTTCAACAGCATCACAGTATAATCTGCTGCACACGATTTAGGTACAGATTATATTTTAATCTTCCAGAAGTCTTGGGTTTCTCTTTAAACTCCGGATAAACTATTAATTCTCATCAGTAGCAATAACTCAAATGATGCGCTTGCAGTTCTGGGTGCTTCTCCAGAAACGTTGTCACCATGCACAGAGTAATAATAGCCGGGGGACATGTTGGTTACTCCTGGAGAGGGTCCATTGTTCCACCTTTCTTTTGCGGGGCCCCCAGATGCTTAGAGGCCCCGTGACCCTTTCGTGGCCGATGATGGATGAGGGTCACAACAGACCGACTCAGATTTACAACGCAGGCGTGGCTGGCAGCGAATCAAACAATTCTAATTATCCCACAAAATTGAGTTCCTTCAACCGGGAGCAAAAACCGTCTTTTATTTACTTCAGAGAGCGCAGAATATTACAGGCCTGGAAAATGCACATATTTACCTCAAAACCAAAGTAAAATGCAAGTGAAACACAATGCTGACAAGGAGGATTGTTCATAAATGGATTTAAAACAACGTTTATCAATATTAAAATAAAAGCCACACAACACAATGATCTTATGTTGAGTCTAATGCCGACAGTAACCCGTCAAACAGACTCCGTCTGACAAGACAAGAAAAAAGGCAAAATGGCTGACGTCGACGTTAGCGCAGTAAAGAAACACAAAATGGCGTGAGACAAAGGAAAAGACGGGGACTTTTTTTTTTTTTTTTATCCCCCTCGGACTTTTGATTCTGTTTTTAAAGACAAATAATAATTGGAAACTCCCATTATCCGAAGTTAACGGGTGATGTTTGGGTACCGGCCCGAACTCATCTCCACCCAGCCCGAGAGGATCGGAGCTGGAACTGACTGGTGTTGCGTTTACGCACGAGTTCACCGTCCCTAATAAAGCTCTCTTACAGCGCGTCAATTTAAATCCGCTTTTTGACGGCCGACATTGCGCCCACAAAATGTGTCTTTATTGACGGCTGCGGGGCTGATAGACATATTCCACGAGGAGGTTTTAGTTTTTATCAGTCCCGTCACTCCATGTCAAAAAGGCTTGTGGGATTACAGTTGGGCATTGATTCGATTGGCGGTCCGGCTCCCCGAGATAAATCCAGCTCTGCGGCTCCACCGACACGGCAAATTGTACTCCCACCGGTTTATTGGACTTTTATAGAATCCATCCACTTCAGGACGAATAAAGAAGAAACGCAGAATACGCGCTCCGTGCCCACCGAAAATGTCTGCGCAGTTGTTGTCGGGCGCCTCTGGAGATTTACGCAATGTTCTGTCCTCATCTGATAGGCACGCCTGTGCGCATGCGCAGAGCAACGGCGAGCGTCTCTGTTGCCGCATTCTTTACGCATGCGCACTGTTTGTCTTGATGCGAGCGCCGAATATAGTAACAAAAGCAGAATAATGCTCTTGTGTAGTAACAGAACGTTTGCTCGGCAGGTTTGATTCTAATTGTGGACAAACGACTCATTCAGCCGCAGAATGACAACATTCAGGGAGTAAATGACTTGTACGTGTTTAAACCCGTGATTATATAACATTAACATGAATCTAAACACACAAGATAAAAACCAGGACGACTTTTATTTAGCTGCCGGCCCGTGTTTATCAGCGCTGGCCTCAGGAACCTTTGGACCTGACCTTTCGGTACTCATTATCTTGAAATGGAGCCTGAACCTGGTCAAAGTTTTTCACCCAACAAGCCTCCACGCTGTCGTGTTTCTCATACATGTGCTGAAGTAGACCTCAGGTGTTACAACATAAAAGGCAAGACGCGACTACAAAGGTCAAAGCAGAATCACACATATTAGATTTGGTTTATTAAATGAATATTGCTTCTTTTTTTTCTTTTTTTGCCGGATCCCACTCCTGCCGCAGCCCTCTGCATTTATCCGGGCTTGGAACGGGATCAAGGGAGACAAGACCTGACAAATGATTGACGTAACACACTTTCATTGAATTCATCGTGGAGTAATGCATGTTATATCTCGATGAAAAACAAAACAGGATCGGCATCTATAAATGCATTCAAATTAAAATCCACCAGATTTAAATACTTGATTCTTTCAAATCCAGTAAATTATAGTTACAGAGCAATGAGATTAATTTCGGACAAGGCTCACAGAGAGAGAGAGAGAGAGAGAGAGAGAGAGAGAGACTTTCAAACATGGCTGGTTTCCTGTAGAAAGTGTTTCACTGTTCCAGACCGAACAAGCGTTGATGGGATCCTCCAGCGAGTGAAAGCGTCTCATGTGTCAAAGCGTCTTCTTCATTCCGGGTGGGGGGGGGGGGGGGTTCTCGCGCTTGCGCAGTAGCGAAGACGAGCTCATCGAGGAGCAGGAAAATAAAAGTTCACACACAAAGCCGCGCCTGCGTGGTGCGCCTCGTTACGAGCGAAGGCGCTGCATCTGTTTAGGAAGCTTTCTCTTTCAACACTCAAAGGTCGCATCGTGTCAGGGACGCGCCTAGTCACGGGAACAGACGGATGCGCGGCCACGAGGAAGCGCAGGCTCGCGCGTTAACAGTGAGGGGGATCAAACAGCGTGCGCGGCTCCGATCTAATGGATTACGCCTGGGCCACAGCGACCGGGCGCTGATTTACGACCAGCCGCGGTTCTTCTTCTTGTCCAGGATTTATCTCGCGAACCTTTTTATTTTACTTTATTGTATTTCATTTTTATTTTTTTTGCATGGGAAGTAACTGGCACAGCGAACCCATCCGCGTGAGAGGAGGGGAGCCGGAGCGCACAGCATGGTCCGGGAAACCAGACATTTATGGGTGGGAAATCTACCCGAAAATGTGCGAGAGGAAAAAATCATTGAGCACTTCAAGCGGTGAGTAGACGCGCGGTGCGTAGCGCGACGACGGGCGCACGGCGCACGGCCGCCCCTCAGCGAGCTCCCGTTGGTGCTGTCAGCGCTCCATTATCAACAACAGGACGTGGCCGCATTGAGATGCTTTGGAAAGGCTACCCTTCCAGCTGGTGACGCGTAAAGCGAAGACGCACGCGTAAAGCTCCGCCGCGCGCAACAGCCCCGCAAGCCAGTGTAAACAAACTTCGAGCTGCGAGCTGTGCGCGTCGCGGTCCGCACCTCTGGCAAGGCGGGCGTGGAGTCCGCGCTGCCCGTGTGTGTGTGAGTGTGTGTGTGTGTTTCTGGTGCGTGATTGTATCCGCGCTTCCTATTATCCGAACACATGCCCACCTGCGCTCTGCTCCGCAGCTCCCCCCCCCGAACCCAAACACGCTGCAGCAGGAACGCAACGAACACGCGCTGCTGTTCGTGCAACAATCTCACAAGTATGAACGCAAAAAAAACAACAAAGAAAGATGCGCGCTCGATCAGTTATTGATCCCCGCGTTCAGTCTGCAGCTGGGAG
Source organism: Brachionichthys hirsutus (assembly GCF_040956055.1). Taxonomy (NCBI): domain Eukaryota; kingdom Metazoa; phylum Chordata; class Actinopteri; order Lophiiformes; family Brachionichthyidae; genus Brachionichthys; species Brachionichthys hirsutus. Next base: position 4,107,603 of record NC_090898.1, read on the forward strand.
GGAAGTCGCACAATATATCTATATTTTGATTTTAATCCCCCCCCCGGACTGTTGGGACAGCCCCATCCCTTTAACGCGTGGGACTTTCGGCTCTTTGTTTTCGTTCGTTGACAGAGGGACGCGTGTAAATGTGAATTGATGCGTGGCTCTCACGGTTGTCTTGGGGGGGGGGGGGGGGGGTCCACACAGAGCCTTCTCCCGCGTCGCCATATCGGACGACATAAATGAAATAAATGACAAACATGGAACCGAAAGGCTCGTTTGTTTCTGAACAAATAAATAATAATAATAATAATAAAACCCCGGATGCTCCTGTTTCGTTATTCGCTGTCTGGTTTCACGGCAGCCGCAGCGAGGGAGCAACATCTGCTGCAGAACGCGCGATCATCGGCCGCCCCTGCGCGGCTTTATTTACTCCATCCCTGCTGTGACGCGCGTTGCGTTCAGGGACGCGGTGGTCTGCTTGGCACGCCGGCTCCCCCCGGAGGTGGTCGCGGCGTGCAGGTGCGTGGCAGCTCCGGTGTGTGACAGAAGTCACTGAAGGGGGGGGGGGGGGGGGGGGGGGAGCCTTTCTAAAATGGCGTCGGAGGTTGTTCAATGTTGGGAACTGGCATGACCATAAATTTATGGGGACCCCGCTGACTAACAGTAAAAACACCACCCCCCTAAAACCGCAGGGGCGTGAGGGGAGGGGGGGGGGTGCGTGGAGATGTGAAGCCTTTGTAACCCCCCCACACACACATGAATTGAAAGGTGTATCAAGAAAACAATACAACACTCAAATGCATTAAAGCTCGTATCTTGAATTGGCGTTGATGAAATGAATCGTTGCACAAATAATACTCTATAGTGAAGCGGTGAGAGCCATATAAACATTGTTTAAAAGACCCCCCCCCCCCATACACACACACACACACACATGTCTCATCTCCATGTGATGCTGCCAAAGCATCATCCAAACACTTTCCAGCAGGCCCAGATCTAAGATTAAAAGAGATTAGAACCTTTCCCCGAGAAAGAAGAAGCAACAACATGGCAGCAATGGAAAATATATTCATTGCATTTATTAGCATGTATTGTAGAAACACTGGAAGTCCAGTTGCTGGGTTACTGCTGCAAGAAAGTAGCATAAGTGTAGCTAAGCCAACTTGCCTCCCCCCATCCTGAGACACACACATACACACACACTGACAAAATGAACTGAGCTCTATGCAGCATAAACATATGTTGCAATTTGGTAATTATTTATGCTTAGAATTCAAAGTGAACGCCCTCATTTTAAATTCACACTCCCATTAAGGTTTTTCGTGTGTTCGTGGGTCGGCCACCGGTGGGTCGGCCACCGGTGGGTCGGCCACCAGTGTGGAAACCACGACATTTTAGTGGAGCTCCAGATCGAGGAGATGATGCAGGACATTTTTTTTTTGTGTGTGTGTGTGTGTGTTAAATCTTCATATCTGACAAACCATCACCAAATATTCAAGTGCATTTATGATATTTAACTATGAGCATGTACGGAGCATGTTTTTGGAGGTGGGAGGATCCACACCTCTGACCATAGCGTGCTGGGATAGGCTCCAGGAACTCCCCGTGAACCGCAGAGCGGAAAAGCTGGATAAGATGAATGAATGAATGATTGGTGTAGACGTGATGGGGTTGCGGTGGTTCTGCTGTCGCCTCGCAGCAAGGCAGCGTTTGGTTTGAGTCTTGAGGCAAGGCCGTCGTGTGTCGAGGGCCTTCTCGCCTTGGCTGCCTAATTTATTACAAGGAACACCGGCGCCCTTTAAAATCATGCATTCCTGTATAACAGGAGACCCGAAACTGTGGCGACCTACGACCTGCCCAGGATGCACCCTGATTCTCACCCAACTTCAGACAGCATAGGCTCCGCCCCCTGCCCCCCCCCCCCCATCCTGCAGAGTTCAGCAGGAATAGAATACTCGGTAGTGTGGTGCAGGTACAGATTACAGTGCAGTCAGTGCTTTGACTAAACTGTACTTATAGAGGAATTAACGTTTCAGCACCATATGATGCAATGATGATGTGGCGTCCCACAGTTTTACCAACATGCTTGTAATCCGCGTTGTTATTCTGCATGGACCCGGCGCCAGCGTGTTGGTGAAGGACGTGAATGTCAGTCTTGTACTTCAACTACTTTTTTTTTTTTTTTTTGCTTGCTTTCTCTTCTAGATATGGACGTGTGGAGAGTGTCAAGGTCCTGCCCAAGCGGGGGTCAGAAGGCGGAGTCGCAGCCTTTGTGGATTTTGTGGACATTAAAAGTGCTCAGAAGGCTCATAATGCTATCAACAAGATGGGGGACAGAGACCTGCGCACTGATTACAATGAACCAGGCACAATTCCTAGTGCGGCCAGAGGGTTGGACGATAGTCTGTCCCTCGGCTCTCGCGCCCGGGATGTATCAGGGTTCACAAGGGCGTCAGGGGGCGCCATGTATGGACCCCCCGCGTCGCTCCACACCAGAGATGGACGCTATGAACGCAGACTAGACGGGTAAGTGGACAAAGTTTCTCTGAAGGCAGGGGGGACCGTGGTTTTTGGTCATACAGCCAAGCATCTTCCCACCATCTACTCATTCACTTGTTTGGGGGGGGGGGGGGCGGGCGGGGGGTGATGAGAAAAAGAGTTCATGCTCAAGAAGTGAGTCTAACATGTGCCCACGTGTAAGTCCACAGCGCTCCTGGAATCGTATTTGCACGCTGACAGTGAAATATTCCGTAAGTGAGAGCATGCCGTCAGACGCACATGCATCACCCTCACAAATTCACGCTCACGAGTTTAATGGCTGTTGGGGCGTATCTTTGTGAGATCAAACATCTGCCAGGTGGATATATCAATGTGGAAAGTACGGGGCAAAGATTGGATATCGTAAAATTTCCCAGGATTATGGAAGATTGCTGGAGGGAGGGAGAGAGAGAGACAGAGAGAGAGAGAGAGAGAGAGAGAAAGAGAGAGAGTGAGTGAAAAGAGAGAGAGAGAGAGATCCAGCGGCCATCCCTGGGATTCCCCTAATCTGGAGTTTACACACCCGGCTCCGTGGATTGATGACAGCGTTTTTCTCGTGTAACAAAACAGCCAAGAGCAAACACGATATGTTTAAAGGCCACCAGTTGGATCAGTGTAATTTGGTTCTGGCGGGCTGGAGTCACGAGGATAACCTACTCAGGATATTTACCCCCCCCCCCCCCCCCCGCTGGATTAACAACTGGTCCGACACCTTCAGGATATGATAAAGCTATAAAGCTATATATGGGTTGCTTTCTTGTCTATTTTTGTTTTTGTTTTAATTGGGATTATATCTAATAAAATCAGGGCATAATAAAAGCGAGTGCTGGGAGACCTGCTGGTGATGCATCAAGCAGAGATGACAAAACCGAGTGAGCAAGTGACTGTTTTTCTGCCTTGATTTGTGGAGATTATCCCCCCCCCCCCCCCCCCCTTTTTAAATGACTGAAACTCGCAGCTCCAACGAGGACCGACACAGAGAATGTTTGGATCGTACAATTGAAGGAAGAATGCCGGGAACTGAGACTGGGATGTTACCTTTGGAGATACCTGCCTGTGGATTACCATGCGTGCTTCCTGAACGTGGAGCTGTAGCTCAACCTTGGATACAATGGCAGAGAAATATCTGCTGCAGCCACGATGAAGGTTCTGCCGCTTCCAAAGGAGACACGTACAGTCCGTTAGCCTCAAAGCGGCTCGTGACCCTGGGAGTTGCTTTCATGATCAAGAGTCTGGATTATTGTCAAGAGGCCGTTTCGTTAGTCCTAATCTGACGTGGCCTGATAGCCACTGCTCTGCCGGAGGAACTGGACAGAGGAACTTTATTGCTGAATACAATTGCATCAAGTTGGACCGTGCGGGACTTCACAAACGAAGACTTAATCTCCCCCATCACTTCCGTCGTTGCTGTTGGGAGTCGATTCTGCACCACCTACTGAAGATCCACGCCTGGATATCATGAATTTATTTTTAACGGACCCAAGCGCAGCCGGATTGGTTTCCCCCGTCTCCAGTTGTGGATAGATACATGGACTCAAACTGCCATTTTCCTGCATGCAAAATGTCCCGACGTGGATCCGTACAAGTCCTTTTTTTTTTTTCATCGTTTTTGTCAAAAGGAACGAACCAGCTCATCACAAGATCTCACAACCGGGAAAAAAAAGGAATATGTTTTGCGATGGGAACAATTTTCCCCTCCACTCAACACTTTTGCCCTTTTTTTCTGCTCACAAAGTTCTGTCTCCCTAGATTGTATTTGGGATTTTAGGTCAAGTTACCACTCTCTCAAAAGGTTGGTATGTCCTGCCCTGTGTATTTTAGCTGTCCTCTCTAACCCCCCTAGTTTGATCCGCTGTCTCTCGCCGTTTCCCCACTAACTGATGTAGCTGCTACATGTTATTACATGTTATTACTGCCTGCAGACATCTATACATCACCCTGTTTTTCTTTCTGTTCCCTCACCTTCAGCGCCGTCCCCGTCTCTCTCCTTATGGGGAATAGATCCAGTGTCCTGATGTTATTTTGCCTCAGCAAGCAACGTTAAATGTCCATTGAATGTTCAACACTATCTTTAAAGCTCATAAAAAAAACACGATTTGTAACTCGTAATTTTTTTTAAATGTACGTATAAAGAATAATTAGCTATAAACTATAGATAAAAAAAAAGAAAACTATAAACCATGATGTGAAAGCTATAATTTACTCCACAAAGATGAAAAAACCCCCGAAATTAATGCAGTAAATGATTTCGCAATGTCTGGAAAAACCAGAGCGATTTAAATAAATGAAAAATGATTCCCCGGATTGGTTTTTATTGAAGATTCCTCAAGGTCACGGTTAAACTTTATTTTTTTTATGTTTGCATGTTATTAGTTCATGATTCATTAACAGATACATCATGAAGAATTGAATTACGGGTCCAAGCATTTTATCAAACCTGAGTTTTCTCTCCTTTTTATATGATACATGGCGTTTAAAATTTCTGGGGGAAAAAATCTTATAAAATAAATTATTGTCAGTTCTATATCTTTTGTTTCCTGTTTTGCAATTCCCATTTCAAACTATATTCAACTTATTTTTTATCTGAGTTAGAAATAAATTATTTTATAACTTAAACAAATGAGAAATAAACATTTTGTAGTATTTTGCATTATTAGAGCATTGGCCATAGATATATTGTTGAGATCCTAGAGCAGTCACCACAGGCCGGCCAATAAAATGAAAATGTCTGTGAGACAGAAGAAACTCAACCAGCAGTGGTTTCTCTTCAGAATTTCCACCACGAAATCCATGGCTTTTTAATTCCTGCTCATCTGAGACAGTAAATTAATAATAATAAGATGGACAGTGTAGAATTGGTATGATTGGTAGAATTTACAGGAATTTTGATAGATTGTTGAGTGAAATATTTTCATTTGCAATTCCAGAAAATGTTCTATATCACTATTATATAAATGTTGTTACGTAAAGTAATTTATTGGTGCCTTGTCGTCTGTGCTCGGTCAATGGGAAGCTGCAAAGTCAACTTAGTTTGCATAACCGAGATGTAATTTTGAACAATCTATTGACAATAGATTTAAATCAATTTGACGCGCATGCATTGCAGCACAGATGAAGCCTTTTTAGCATGCTGCTGAAATGCCTTCTCATAATTATACAGTTCACGTAATGCCAAACCAGTTGATGCGCTTAGAATGCACCGGAGCAGACTAATAATCAAACGCTGATGGAAACTCAGCCCCCCCCCCCAAAGAAAAAAAAAATCCAACTGAATTATTTTTAAGCCCCATGAATAATGTAGAACCTGATTTGTGTAAAGTGAAATTGAGGGCTATCCATAGAGCGGCGAGCCTGCGCCAGCAAATTAACATTTTGGAGAGCATCTGGGGGTCGAGGTAATCCATCACTTTCACAGCAGACATCATTGTGCCATAGATGATTCATGAATCCTGCGCAAGACGATTAAATCAAATAAGCTGAAACGGAATTCGCCCCCGACCCGTCGTGCTTCATGTACAGCGGTGTAAAATACAGTCGTGGCGCTACTGTCCAAAACGGATTCATCCTCGGCACCCAGGAGATTCTGGCAGCCCCTTTATTCCGGCGCCCTGCGGTGTAAGTCTGCAGTGGAACCGCACAATGAAAGACATTTATGATCGAAACTGGGGGCGGGGGGATGGGGGTTATTGTTCAGCGGTTACCTTCGTGTCAGATGTTGAACATTGATGAACGCAGTCAGATTGCAGACATCAAAGACTATCCAGATGATTTGTTATCAGATAATTACGCAGGTTGATCCGTAAATCTAGTCGGCATTGTCCTTGCATTTGTGTGAGCTAATTTATAATGAAAAATGAAATTATATATATATTTCAAACGGATCAATTGGTCAAAAGGTTTAGTATTTGCCACAGAGAGTTGGGTCTAGAGAACAAAGGCATTGCAATTACCTTTAAGTAGGGGTGCCAGTAAAATGCCAGAGTGAATATGCAAAGCAAATCTTTTGTCCGGTGTAAAGGTCAGGTTGGACAATAAAAAAATAAAAATAAATCTAATCCCATGGATCATTTACCCAAACGTCTTTCAGGAGAACAGGGAGCATCACCGATGCAGAGAAAGGTGCTTGTGTCGCATTAGCAGCCTCCTGCCACGTCTCTTGTGAGCCATGTTGCAGGTTTCCAAAGCTCAGGCTCAGACACTGGCAGCGCAAACCTGGAAGTCTTTTTACCTACTAACGTCACCTACAGTATTTGGTTTCAGTTGTCGGCTGAAACGTTCCAAAAAACGATATTTTGGGAATGCGCTAAAAAAAAATACATAAAAAAAACGTATTGCGCTGAACTGGTATACAGTTTCTCACATCATCCAAAGCAACTAATGCGACATTTGTTGTGGAGAAACTGAACTGAACTTCAAATTTCTTTGTGCACAACAAAAAACTGACAATGATCCACATAAAAATAATTCCCCAGACATTCAGAATTTTTAGAACGGTTGTTTTAGCATTCCTGCAAATATCGGAGAGATGAAAATGGACATTTGTGGGGACATTTGTCTCTGCCCAGACTCCGACTGAGGGATCTTTGAGCAAGAGGACGATAAGATGTCGTGCACTTGGTTGTAATTTTTCTGAGCCACAGCAAATTCTGGTTGAATTCAACATCGTCTTAAGGCTTTACGTCTTCAAATCTATCCATCTATGATATTTTAGCCCCCCCCCCCCCCTTTGACACAAGCAATATAGCAAAAAGGACTTTTTTCAGGACCAGAAGAAGCTTCGTTAAATAGAAGATCAGTTTCATTCTCTCTCTTACTTCATATCTATATCTACATACACAGCTTTTCATATATAAATATATATAATGTACTTTGCCCGTTATTTAAAGTACCATTTTAATAAAGACTACTTGCATTCAAGTGTATTCCATCGCGTGTTGGAACAGTAGAGTTACTTTGCTCATCGCCGTCTGATCTGAGTTCAAACGGCAGTAATTGCTGTCCTGTCTAAGTCATTACAGTGAATTGGGTAATATCAGTGCCGTAATGGCACCGCAGTTCCTTCAACATATTACACTCTGATTGGTTTATTCAGGGAGCCTTTTCTGGCCTGGACGGAATGTCCCTTTTAGCACTGCATCTAATGTGCATCTTTGTGCCTGCCTTGAGGAGAGCGAGTGGCGCCCAAATCGTGCGACATGAATTACAAAGGCTTGTCAGGAGTCGCCTCCGAAACCCTTCGTCAAAGCCTTCGACCAAATAGATCGTAAAGCCTGCGTCGAGAAATGAGCGTGACTTCACGGTGCATTGGGACATGCGTCTGCATAAGCCCCTGTGAAAGTCGGCCGCATCCTGCAATTTAATTTTCAAATAAGATGCAGATTTATTTGCTGTTAAGATGCATGTCTTGCACAAAAGAACGGGAAACCATTGAATTACACTCAAATATAGGTTTAAACCAAATAAAGCTTGAGTGTAAAAGATGGAAAAACAAATCGCCATTTATTTATTTATGTATTTATTTTGCTGCAGCGAGGCGGTTGACGTGACGACCGAAGGATCGGATACATTTCATCTCCCGTTGAGAAGTTGCGACGCAACTCCCTCGTAGTTCAGCCTGGAGGAAGTAAAATACTCTTTGTAGACGGTTGATCTCTCACCCTCTCAAAACACATGAGAGCACCTTCTTTCCTTTTGTCTGATTAAGGAAAGCCCACCGGACGCTGGTCATTAAGTTTGTTCACTGTCTGATGCTAACTGAAGTGCTTTCTTAAATGTCTTAAATGTAACACTAAAGTTGTTTTTTCTTCTTCTTCCTATGTGCTAGGACGACTGAGACTCGGGATAGGGCATACGATCACAGTGCCTACGGACATCACGAGCGTCCTGCTGGCAGTTTTGAGCGGCAGCGGCACTACGAAACGGACTACTATCGCGACGCGAGAGACAGGACTCTAAGCGCGGCTGGGAGCGGCTCCGGCGCCTCGGCTGTAAGTGGCGCCGCGGTGCCGTCGGCGGTCGTTGGAACTATCGTCAGTGCTGTTGCTGGAAGCACGGGAACAGTTGGCTCGGGAGTGGCCACAACGGGAGGAGGTGGAGGATCTGCATCCAGCGGGGTGGGCTTCTATCGCTCCCACAGCAGGAGCCCCTGCCGCTTCGAGACTCCGGAGCCTCGCTACGAGTCTCGCGCCACCAGGGAACCTTTCACGTTGGCCAGCGTGGTTCACAGGGACCTTTACCGAGAGGACCGAGGTCGGCGCGGGGAGCGGTCATACCACCACAGTCGCAGCCGGTCTCCACATTCAACACATTCACCAAATCCATCACCTCAGAGACTGGCAAGTCAGGCGGCCCGTCCTCCGCGCTCCCACAGTGGGTCGGGATCTCGCAGCCGCTCCTCCAGTTCCGATTCAGTTAGCAGTACCAGCAGCAGCACGAGCGGCAGGTGAGCAGACCCATCGCGTCTACAGTCGTACCCCTTTCACTTGGCGCCTTCGGGCACCCGCACCTTAAAACAGGTGCTGATATGAGTACATATTTTGAAAAATAAATCCGTACATCAAATTCTGCCACAAATTACTAATATTTATTTCCAGAAAAAGTCAACAAAACTTGTCTGTCACTTTCTGCTGCTTAGCAACAACTGGCTGGAGATACAGCCCATTGTTTTTGTTTTTGTTTCAACAAATGAATCTTTTTTTATGGCGTGTTGGAGCCTCTTGATAAGTCCAGGGTTAACCACAGTATACTGTATAATATTTCAATCCCTTTACGTTGAACATTTTATTTCCTCTTTGAATTTATTTTAAATAAATATACGCGTGTGACACTTAAGATTTTGCAAAGCAGGGAAATGACAAATACGCAGATGTGTTTTTGTACCACTTGGAAAAACTATTCTGAATTAACAAGGTTTTAGTAAATTTGTTTCCAAACTCATGGCATTGCCAACACAGCATATTCCTTGCAAGACAGAGACTATGCAGATATATATATATATATATATAAACATTAGTAGAAGAGAAAATATGATAAATAACACACTATTTAACAATTACGTCCAAGCATCATGCAGATTATCATGATAATCATCTGTATCCGACTCATCAAAACGAATGTCACCAAAGTATGTTTAATTGATAAAATGACGATCTCACAGAAAGTAAAGAGATAACCATGTGTTAACTGTATATGTATATATTTATATGTATATACATATATGTATCTATATATGTTTGCATATATAAAATATATGACGCATTCTCAAATGGGCCTTCAGGATCCAAGTCAATTTCACTCTGGTGAAATTAATTTTTCACAATATCTTTCTTTACAACATTTAAAAAATATATATATAATGTAACATCTATTATTAGTTATGGAAATTATTTTGTTATTTTTTTAAATATATTTTAATATATTTTATGCATTCAATTAATTTTCATCTTTTCAACTTTTGAGAACCAAAATGCATGCAGATATCAGCATAAATATTAGTGATGCAACCTCTGAAGCAGTTTAACTGTTAACATTTCTATTGAGCTGATTGTTGCATGTTTATTATTAGTGATTTTCTTGTTGCATGCAGCTGCTGCAATGACCGACTTTTGAATGGGCAGGATTTGTAGGTTAATAAAAAGTAATTTCAGGGTGCATGGTCCCTCATGCATTTGGGATATTTTTGTTGTAATTCCGTACAACAACCAAAGACTTGGATGATCGAATGCAATTTAAATTTTAACGAATTGATATGCTCACCCTTCTCCAGCTATTTCATTTTTTGGGGGGTTTGCTGCATCACCTCTGGATGCAGCAGACTCCAAGGCTCTTAACAACATGTAGCGACACAGGTGGTTTGATATGGAAGTGCTGTGGGATGAATTCAAGGAGAGAGTTTGTGTATTTTTTTTTCATTGCCTACCTCTGTGTATGGGTAATAGCGCCCCCCACCCTCCGTGAGATCCAGTTGGAACTGGAAATTTCTGGCCAGTGCTGGCTCCTTGCCCACTCCCACTGGCCACGCTCCATCAGCTGCACTTCCGGGAGTGTCTGAGCACAAGAGGAGAAAGTGAGAGAAGGAAACAAACAGCAGAGGGCCTAGGAAACTGAGACAGGCATGGGAATGGCTTGAGAAAAAAGGTGCATGATAATGGGGAATTGGCTACCAGCATTCAAATCCATCTTTTTTCTTCCTGGCTTCTTAGTTGAATCTTGTAAATAGGAACCTCAGAGGAAGGAATATTTTCCTCAGCTTCAGTCTAGGGATATGTGGCAGTTGAAATGAAACAAATATACAGTGTTATGCATAATCTTTCCTGCTAATCTTTTATTCATGTTGAATTTATTACCTATTCAGTGCAATACTTAGTGAAATTCTCTCTCTTTTTTATTCTTTTTCGGACTTTTAGCACATTTTTAAAATAGTCTTTAAAATAAATTTTTAAAAAGTCAATAAAAAAAATATATTAGAGGATTTATAACTGATTTTTATATATTGTTTTGATAGTTGAAGGCAGTAACTAGGGACGTCAACAAAAAATTATGTCGAGATGAAACCAACATGCCCGTCTTGCTCTTGCTGCAGTGGCTCCAGCAGCAGCTCCAGCGATGAATCCCCAGCACGTTCGGTTCAGTCCGCCGCTGTTCCGGCTCCCACAGCACTTCCTTTATCCTCCCTCGACAAGGACGAACCACGGAAAAGCTTTGGCATCAAGGTTCAAAATCTTCCTGTGCGCTCTACAGGTTAGTTGTTGTTGTTGTTGTTTTTGCAGAAATGGTATTACCTTGCATTCTTGTACTTCTCTCAAATGTAAAAGCATTTTATTACAGAACAAAAACACTGATCAAATGTTTTATTTTTTGTTTTTTTTGGATACGCACACTTCATGAAACATTTGATCCATTCCCGACAGATACAAGTCTGAAAGATGGTTTGTTCCATGAATTTAAGAAACATGGAAAGGTTACCTCTGTTCAAATCCATGGCTCTTCTGAGGAACGCTATGGGCTTGTCTTTTTTCGCCAGCAAGAGGACCAAGAGAAAGCCCTTGGAGCATCAAAGGGGAAGCTTTTTTTTGGAATGCAGATTGAAGTCTCAGCCTGGAATGGCCCTGGTACGTTCTGAGCGCTTCAATTTTATTACAGAAAAGAAAAAAAGAAAATACATAATTGTTTGCAAATGACACAAGATTCCAATGCGCACTTCATTTTCAGAGACAGAAAGTGAGAACGAGTTTCGACCTTTAGATGAGAGGATAGACGAGTTTCATCCAAAGGCCACACGGACATTATTCATTGGAAACCTGGAGAAGACCACCGCTTACCATGACCTGCTTAACATATTTCAGCGCTTTGGAGAAATAGTGGTAGGTTCATTTTCTGAATATAAAGTAGTTCAGAATCAAGCTGTGTCATAGTTTATTCATAGATACCCATTGTGACAGGGAGCATATTTCTGTTTTCATTATCTCCAAAAGGATATTGACATTAAGAAGGTGAACGGTGCGCCGCAGTATGCCTTTCTGCAATACTGCGACATTGCCAGTGTTTGTAAGGCCATAAAGAAAATGGATGGCGAGTACCTGGGCAATAACAGATTAAAGGTGAAAATGATCAACTTGCCTCCAGACTCGCAACCATAGCTCTTATCTATAAGCACAATTTCTTTGACGCGAGATAAAATATTTGCTGTCTTTCCCCGTCCTTCTCAGCTGGGATTTGGAAAGAGCATGCCTACCACATGTGTTTGGTTGGATGGCTTAGCGTCAAACACGACGGAACAGTTCCTTACTCGCCACTTCTGCCGCTACGGACATGTTGTCAAGGTAAGTCTTGCTTATTCTTCGCTCTCCGAGTTCTCCTCCATTGTGTCTTTTCTGGCTTGGGACTCTGACTTCCTCTTTCTTCCGCAGGTTGTATTCGACAGAATGAAAGGAATGGCCCTCATCCTGTACAACAACATTGAATATGCACAGGCTGCTGTTAAAGACACAAAGGGTTGGAAGATAGGGGGTAGTAAGATCAAGGTGATTGCAAGAAAAAACAAAAGCTTTGTTTCCCAGTGATATTAATTCTTTACAGCAGCTTACCCTTTTTGTTTTTGGTTCTTCAGGTGGACTTTGCCAATCAGGAAAGCCAGATGGCTTTCTATCGTTCGATGCAGGCCTCTGGACAGGATATACGGGACTTTTATGACATTCTTTCTGAAAGGAGGTTTGTGTAGGGAATCATTATTTATTGTCAATGCTGTTCAACCTAAGATTATTGGTGCTATATTTTGATTACATAGTCATTTTTGTTTTTTTTAATTGCTTGGCAGGGATGAACGACGAACTCAATATGAATTTCAAGCGGAGCGACAATATTATGAGAATCCGCGAACACCGGGAACATATACTGAAGATCCCCGACGTAAATACCCCGGCAGAAGTCGGGAGTTCTACACTGAGTGGGATCCATATCAGGCAGACTACTACGATCCACAATACTTTGAAGACCCCAGGGAATATCGAGAATATAGAGCTGACCCTTACGAGCAGGACATTCGCAAATACAGCTATTTGCAACGGGAACGCGAAAGAGAAAGGGAACGCTTTGAGACGGATCGTGGACGTGATCATGGGAGGCGGACCGTTGAGCGTAGCCAAAGCCCGTCTCACATCTCCTCTCATCGTCCCGCCAGCCCTGCGGCATCTCCTTCACTGTCTGAGAGGATACCAAGTGATTCAGACCGCCGTGTTTGTTGCCTCTCTTCGGAAAGAAGTGGTAGCTGCAGTTCAATCTCCCCACCCAGATTTGAGAAACTTGAAAAGGCTCACACTGAACGACATAATAAAACTGATAAACTTGAGAAAGATAGAGTCTTTGAAGCTGAAAGGGGCATGGCTGAAAAAGAGAAGCGTGCTGGGCATAAAGATCGAGGAGATAAAGACAAAAGTGAAAAACAGAGACTTAAGAAACTCAAAGTTGCATCACCGATTGTGCAGCCGTGTGAGACGGAACCTGAATCTGAAATGGATCTTAGCCCTGAGTCTGTCTTTCGAAGTAAAAGCAGTAAAATTCCTAAGGAAAGTTCAAGCAAAGGGCGGTTAGACCTTCTACCTTGTGTTGTGCAGTTGACCCGTGTTAAAGAAAAAGAAGGAAAACTGGTCGGGAATTCTGTCCAAGAGAAACAAGTACAGAGAGGTGGGTGTGACAGTCCTAGATTGGTACCACCTTCAGCTGACCAGAAAAGTCCAGCATTCCGCGTTGAGTCATTAAAAAGTGATGTTATTAAGCATGGGAAGGTACCCAGAGACAAATATTTAGTTGAGGTAATTGAGAAGGATTGTAAAATCAAATATAAAAAACTTGGAAAATCTGAAATGGGCTTTGACGGTGGTATTTCTGTGGATATGGACCGTTTGGCTGCAAGGAAAAGGCGTTTTGAAGACTCTGGGAAAACTGAGCGACAGAAAAGAACGGGTGACGACGAGCTTGTCAGACCTGGACTTCACAAACTGTGGAACAACGCTAAGGAAGGCGATTTGGATAAGAGCCTTTTGATTAAAGGAATTCATAAAAAGGAGCACCACAAAGATAAATGTGTCCGAATGATTTCAATTACTAGTCCTAAAGATGGAAGGGACTGTGAAAGCAGTTCCTTGGGCCTGTCTCAGGACCGGCAGTCCCAGATAGGTGACATGGCTGAAGATTCTATCGCGCAAATGGACTCTCCCTATCATAAAATGGATTTTGAAGGCTCAAAAAGTGACAGCTCAAATCTCGTGAAGATGTCAGATGGTTGCAGTCTCGATTTGGTTGAATTAAAAGAACGTCAGAAGCCGTCTTTGTCTGAAAATGAACAAGAGAGAGGAAAGGGTAGAAAGTCGGATGATGGCGATGAACATTTTGTGCACGTTGACCATTATAACGTTCCAAAGCAAGTTGAGGAGAACCAGTGGCTCGGATCCAAGCTTGATATTCCCGATAAGTTAGTCAAGTGTGAAAAACCATTAAATAATGAAACTTGTAACTTTGAAAAGGATCTCATCGTACCCGATCTTGCAAAACCTACACAGGATTTGCCCAGTCATGACTTCTCGACCTGTAAAAGAAAGAAATTTGAGAATTTTGACTTTGAAATACTGTCTGAAAAAAGAGATCGTAACTTTGCAAGTTCCCAGAAGTTGAATGAGGACATTTATCAGAGTATAACATCTACGATAGGCCATGGCCACTTTTCTGCCAATGAGGAAGATGACGCCTCTCAGTTTTCTATATCAATAATAAACAAAGAAAGAAAATCTACTGCAACAGAAGACAAATTTTCCCACACAGAGACACTAAAAAACAGTCTGGGTTTGACAGCCTCACATTTTCAGTCTTCTAACACTGAGCTCACAAAGACGAAGACAAACTTGCTTGGATGTAGTGAGGAATTAATACAACGTTGGGAAAAACGGATTAAGTCTAATTCATTTAGGATGGAAATGACTTTCCCAAGTAATATTGCAAAACGCGAAAACATCTGCAAAGGCCTTGGCCAGGATTTGGAACCTGGAGAGGTCCAGTCTGACTCAGACGATGACGGAGAAAGCAAGCACATCTCTCCAAAGTCGAATAGCTCGTTGTCTTATATCCTAAGGGAACGTGGTGACAGGATGACAGACATGAAGCTCTCTGGCTCTTTGGAAAAGAATAAGTTTTATTCTTTTGCGCTGGATAAAACTATAACTCCTGACACTAAAGCCCTCCTTGAGAGAGCCAAGACGCTGTATTCCTCCAGGGAAGATAATTGGTCCTTTCTTCCCTCGCACTTTCCGATCTCTCACAGCTGTTCAGATAAGGACAAGGTGAAGCTCGCCCCGCGACCCATTCCTTCCTGGTATATGAAAAAGAAAAAGATTCGTACTGACTCTGATGAAAAGCCGCATGACAAGAAAGAGGAGCTGAAGCCACAAGACCAAAAACGACAGGACCTGTTTGCCTCTCGATTCCTGCACAGCTCAATCTTTGAACAGGATTCGCGGCGTCTGCAGCATGTTGAACGCAAATACCAAGATTTGGAAACGGGAGTCGGGAAACCCCTTGCCAAGCCTGGAGCTGCTGAAGTGCAGCCTGAATCTGGAATAGGTGACATCCCACAAGAACCCATAGTGCTTTTCCATAGTAGGTTTTTGGAGCTTCAAAAACAAAAGGACAAGGATC
Organism: Brachionichthys hirsutus; assembly: GCF_040956055.1. NCBI lineage: Eukaryota > Metazoa > Chordata > Actinopteri > Lophiiformes > Brachionichthyidae > Brachionichthys > Brachionichthys hirsutus. The sequence continues at coordinate 4,123,311 of NC_090898.1, forward strand.
ATGCTCCATTTGATGCTGAGAATGATTTGATTGCATTGATCAGTAAAAGAGATGAAGTGCAAAGCAGTGACAATGCGCTGTTTGATAAAGAAGGTGACCCAGCAGCAAAGGTGGATGAGAAATTACCGAGTCCCTCATTAACCATGCTGGCCCTAGCATTGGTTCCTTCCCCTATAGAAATGTCTCCACCAGAAAAGAGAGAACATTTAATTCAACCATCAGATCATTTGTCATTTATTAAAGAAGAAAAACTAGAGCCAGTTTCTGAAGCGTCCCCATCTCATTCTCTTCCTGTCGAAGACTGCAAACCACTTGCTCCTAAAATAACCATAACCCCTCCACTTGTCCTACCAGAGCCAGAAAATGAGATGGAAACTAAAACAGATGCAACAGAACCCAAAGTGAAAATTAAAGAGGTTTTGGCTGCGGATTGTAATCCGCTTGTGGAAGATAACCCTCCCACTCCTGATGGCTCCCCGAGTGGTTTTGAGAGAGATACTACAGAATTCACTTACTCTAACTATCCAAAGATTGAAGACAAATCTGAAATTAAGACAGAATGTAAAATAGAAAATCAGGAAACAAAACACCCAGAAGAATCTCAGAAGGATGACATGGATAATGAGGCCTGTATGCCAGAGCTAGAGCCTCAAGTAAAACTATTACCAAATCAAAGACAACCCAAAAGCAAAAGAGTAAAAACCCTATCGGTATTACGCACAGCAGAACCCTCCAAAATTGTTTCTACTGATAAACCTGCAACACGAAAGAGTGAAAGGATTGATAGAGAGAAACTCAAAAGGGCCTCGTCTCCTCGAGCAGAGGTACCAAAATCACTGTTGGAGTCCAAAAATTCATCCAAGTCCCCAGTTCATGCATCAGATTCTGAGCAAAACCTTGAGTCAAGTTTGATCCATGGGCGAACACGTCGCAGGAATGTAAGGTCCGTCTACGCCACACTGCATGAAGATGACCAAACTGGTAAAGAGGTGGTTGAGCCGCCACGCTCAACGCGTAAACGTGGTGCAGACAAAGAATCAATACAGCAAGATATTCAGGTTCCGCCCACCAATGCAAGGCGAGGCCGCCCACCTAAAAGAGGTGTCAAACGAGTTGAGGATGCGTCACCAATGAAGGACGATCAGCAGAAAATTGTGGAAGATGAGCCAGAGTCCACAAGTACTGTTGAGATTGCAAAAGCCTCCGAGGAATGGCGTTCACCTCGCACCCAGAAATTGCAACAACCACAACTGACTTTATCTGTTCTGGGAAACAAGAAAGGAGGTAGAATAGACAAACAGTCTGTTGGCACTACAGTGCTAGCTCAACAAGTTGATCTGCCAAGTCGAGATGAGCCAGAGCTCAAGCTTAAAGCTGATTCAGAACTGTTTGGGAAGTTGCCCGAACAGGCAGAAAGCACAAGTTCATCCTGTCACAGAAAGGAAAAAGACTTAAAAGAGTCGGGTGGAAAGAAATCTAGTGATGGAGATCCTGAGAAGGTGGATATTGCCTCATTTGAGAGGAGACAACCTGAGAAGACTATTAAAGTAAAAATGCCAAGGCTAAAAAGAAATGCCAAACACGTTACTGAAGATAAATCTCACACTTTAAAAAATCTTGAGATCCGTGTAAGTGTTGACGATGTAAAAGGTTTACTTCGTTCAGAAGATGGTTCTGAGCCATTTCAAGCGCCAACTATTTCCAAAACTAGTGCAATTGTACAACAGAGTGAGGAAGAGAGGACTGCAGGCTTTCCTAAAGAATCCAAAGAAGTCAGTGCACAGGAAAAGGAAGAGTCTTTATCGGAGCCTGAGCTCCCTGTCGATCCAGCTGCTCTCTTAGCACGCCAGATGGAGCTAGAACAGGCAGTTGAAAATATCGCTAAACTTACAGTTGAGCAACTGCCTCGGCCATATAAGGAACCACCTTCGGCTCAACCGACTATATTGCCTCCCGTTATTGTAGAGCCAGAAGTTCATGTTGAGGAAGAGAAACGAGCTAATCCTGCCAGTGAAACTGAGCTTGCAGCTGCTATTGATTCCATTACAGCTGAGGAACTATGTGCAGATGTAGATGGTTTCACAGGGCCTCCTCCCTACGCCGCTCGTATTCCTACGCCTGAATCGGTGATATCTTCCTCTTCCAATGAGATAATGGAACCTGAAACACATGCGATTATCAACAGTATTCTTGCATCTGATTCAGATGATGGTCCTCTGACAGACAACCCAAAGGGGTCATTGATAGAGTCTAAGACGGCTGAGGATAATCCTCTCCTTCAAACGCCCAAGAAAACAAGTAAAGCTCGAGCCAAGACGCCAAAGAAGCTGAGAAATCGCAAAGGTGTGGCTGCCAAGAAAGTGGATCATTTTGATGAGGTTTCACCATCAGAACCTTCTCCAGTTAAGTTGCCAGAGTCAACCCAAGAAGACCCAGCAACTATGAACTCGAAAGCCATCACTGTTGCAGCTGGAGCATCGACAGTGGTCACTGCTGTTGTAACTTGTAGGCGTGATGTTACAAGTGTTATTACTGTAGACACACCCAAAGAGGCAGAGCATCCTGAAGTTGAACAGCCTGTGCCCAAAGAATCTGCCTTCCATTTGGGCACAAGCAACCCCAGTAAAAAGCATCCTCAAGCAACAGAGCCAACTACTCCTAGTCTTTCCACTTCTCCGTCCTGTCTACAGCCGGCATCTCAGTTTAGCTTGCCTCTGCTGCGGCCATCCAAAGTACCAATTTCACCAGACTGGTCTCCGAGAACTGAAGAAAGTAGAATCTGTGTTGCCTCTTCATGTCATGTGACAGTTGTAACTCCTGCACCAGCATCAACTACACTTGGACCCACTTCAGCAAATCCCCCAATGCCTCCTGACACCAAGGCCTCAGATATTGACCCTAGTTCCAGTACTTTAAGGAAAATACTAATGGAACCTAAATATGTAACTGCATCAAACAGCAACTCTATACCTACCACTATTATGACATCTTCATTGTCCGATACCTCACGTATGTCAGAGAATGAAAATCGATCCAATGTAATGGGTTCAAGACAGTTACATTCCGGAGAGAGACCAACTGTACCCCCACAGTCCCCACACCACAAACCCTTTCCACTCACAGAGTCCCAACAAAATTGTGGGGAGAAAACCCAGCATACAGTTATTTCTCCTACTACCTCAGTAATAAGTCGAATTCCAATGCCTTATGATACAGAAGAAACTCCACGCATTTCCCTGAGCAACCGAAACATTGGCCTATCTATTACGAAGCAGAAATTTAGGTCAAACCCAAATGAGAATAATCGGTACCATGGCATGGATATTGTAGAAGATGGCACTAGAGGACGCTCTGTTCTTGAAACCGCCGCCTACAGTGCAGGCGCCAGCCCTGGTCTAAGGGTCAATACTTCAGAGGGTGTTGTTGTTCTTAGTTATTCAGGTCAGAAAACCGAAGGACCTCACAGGATGAGAGCCAAGATTAGTCAAATTCCTCAAGCCAGTACTGGTGATGTAGAGTTTCAACAATCCGCATCCAAGTCTTCAGTAAAGCAAGAGCCACTATTCACATCATCTCGGTCACCGAATCCTAAAGTAGCTCCAAGCCCTACACTGTATGGACACTCAGGGGTCATTTCCTCTATTAAGCAGGAAAATGTTGGGTGTGACAAGTCTGACGCTCCATATCACACAACGTCCCAGGGTGGGGTTGTGAAGATGTTCCAACAGCCAGTCAGTTCTCCTCAAGTGTTGATGTATAACCAAGCTGTGATACATCAGCATGGCAAAAGAGCACTGACAGAATCTCTACCAAAAAAGATTGAGATTAGCAAAGCTAGTCAACAACCACCTAATCTAAGCCCAGTTTTGAGTCCCCACCACTCATCGCTATCTGGAACTCGTATGAGCCCTAGCCCGGGGATCCCAACTGATCGGTCAGCTCTCCACCTAAAGCAAGAACTCCAGTCTCCACAAACAGCTGTTCATTCTCCTTCACCCTTTGGCAAATCCTGTCCTCCAAGCAGTTCTCCAAGAGGCACTTCTGTCGTACGAGGCCATGGCATGCCACCAATATCTACATATCATTCTAGTATGCATCACCCACACTCAGAACAGTCTTCTGTCATAATTCAACCTCACAGTGTCACGCAGTCGATGGCTCACGAAGCCAGAATGACCACCCCACCAATGTCTGGGATTAACTATGGGAGACGAAGTGACTCCTTGTCTTCTCCTCACCCAGGGCCTTCGCAGCGCTCCAACACACCACAACCTAATGTAATCAGAGATATTGTACTGCAGTCTCATTCAAATCCTCAAGTGTCTGTATCAGGAGGTGGTGGCAGCAGTGTAAGTGAAGCCGATCCCAGACATTTTAACCAAGCCCTTGGCAGGTCTTCAGTGCAACAGCTTGAGTCAGATGTCGTGATGATTCACAGTGATCACAGGGCTCTTCGCCCAGGCATACGCATGGACCAGTACAGAGACATGCACCAGCGCATCCTCATGCATCAGCAACTGGGAGAGCAGGCTGCTGCAGAGGCAAGACAGTCACGCACCTCGGAGACTGGAATAACATCAAGCAACATCTCTGCGCCTTCAAAGAGTCCTATAGTTGGGAAGAACATGGAACTCTCTGCAAAAGATTCTCTGAAAGCACCAGAAGCAAAACTGATTCATCCACCCACCAATGAGAGTAGAATCAGGACAGGCCATGCATCTAGTCCTGTCATGGTGTGTCCACCCACCAATGAGAGTAGAATCAGGACAGGCCATGCATCTAGTCCTGTCATGGTGTGTCCACCCACCAATGAGAGTAGAATCAGGACAGGCCATGCATCTAGTCCTGTCATGGTGTGTCCACCCACCAATGAGAGTAGAATCAGGACAGGCCATGCATCTAGTCCTGTCATGGTGTGTCCACCCACCAATGAGGGTAGAATCAGGACAGGCCATGCATCTAGTCCTGTCATGGTGTCTCCACCCACCAATGAGAGTAGAATCAGGACAGGCCATGCATCTAGTCCCGTCATGGTGTCTCCACCCACCAATGAGAGTAGAATCAGGACAGGCCATGCATCTAGTCCCGTCATGGTGTCTCCACCCACCAATGAGAGTAGAATCAGGACAGGCCATGCATCTAGTCCCGTCATGGTGTCTCCACCCACCAATGAGAGTAGAATCAGGACAGGCCATGCATCTAGTCCCGTCATGGTGTCTCCACCCACCAATGAGAGTAGAATCAGGACAGGCCATGCATCTAGTCCTGTCATGGTGTCTCCTCATCCTCATGGGGTTCAGCTGATACATCCAGGAAGTGGAGGCTCATTTCCAGTGTACCGGGACATGCGAGGCTTCCCATCCCAGTTTCCAGGACATACTTCATCTGGGCACAGTGTGGCCAACCAAGGCATTACATCACCACAGGTCTTCAGAAATGCTTTTATAATTGCACTTTAATATGTAGCGTAAGCACATTTTCAAAGCTATATGTCATGTTCATCTACACTGAGAATATGAAACGTTTTTCTTTTCTTTTTTTTCCATTTTCTTGTCCAATCAGGTCCCGCCGGAGCCTGAGCTCGGTCACAGGAGTAAAATGTCTCAGTCTCATGGAGGAGGAAGTGATTCCAAGGTTGAGAATTCCCATCTTCGCCATGCTACCTCGGCAGACTTCTCACACATTTCACCCTCATACCAGTCTCCGATGGCGTCCTCTATGGGCCTTGGACACAAGTCAGATTTATCTCTACAGAAAGGCCTTCCAGCCTTCATGCCAGCACCCCCTGAATCAGGTTTTGTGCAGCCACGGCCTGATGCTAAGCTGGAACATTCGGGACATCGCTCCATCGACATGGTGCAGCTTTTGACGGTAGGAAGACAAATTGATCGGCAAAGTTGTTATGCATAGATTACATTTCAAGAAAGTACTAAAAATGAAAATGGGACTAAAAGCTTTTATTTCTTCTCTTTTCTTTGACTTTCTTTTAATAGAAATATCCCATTGTATGGCAAGGCCTGTTGGCACTAAAGAATGACCAGGCTGCAGTTCAATTGCACTTTGTTTCTGGCAACACGATATTGGCTCAGCGCTCTCTGCCACCCCGAGAGGGTGGTCCTCTTCTCCGTATTGTCCAGAGGATGAGGCTGGAGGCTTCCCAATTGGACAGCGTGGCACGCAGGATGACTGTGAGTATTCCGTATTTGAGCACCTCTTAAAGGATGTTTCTGAAATTTTGGTCAATGAATTTAAAGAGACTAAGCAAATTATGGCTTGATTGCAATTGAATTGGATTTAGGTGAAAACCTAATTAACCCAACATAAAAAAATGATGCGTTGATGTAAGTTGGAGATAACGTTCCATTTACAACAAAGAATTCTCCTTTGGGTTAGGTGGAGAATGATTACTGTTTGCTACTAGCGCTACCCTGTGGTCGAGACCAGGAAGACGTCCTTTGTCAAACACAAGCCTTGAAAAGTGGCTTCATCAACTACCTGCAAGCTAAACAGGCTGCTGGCATCATCAATGTGCCCAACCCTGGCTCCAATCAGGTCTGTGATCATTGCTATTTTAACCCTTCGATCTTGATTTTTACATGTTATGTGTGTGTTTCCTATCTACAAGTAAAGATTTAATTCTCCCTCTCATTACGCTATATATTTCTTTTATATTCACAGCCAGCTTATGTGGTGCAGATTTTCCCGCCGTGTGAATTCTCCGAGAGCCACCTTTCATACCTGGCTCCGGATCTTCTCAACAGCGTCTCCAGTATTTCCCCTCACCTCATGATTGTCATTGCCTCTGTTTAATTACCTCCTTGTTTTCCCTGGAGAACGCAAACACCAGCCCTTTTGGACTTGTCCAGTTATGTAAACTGGAGTTGCCTCATATTTTTTATGTTTAACGACATTTTCTCAAAATCAAATTTAGCATTCACTCGCCTTTTTTCTTCCTATACTTCACCAAGTCCTTAAGTCACTCAATTCCAAAAATCTATTGACAGGAACTTGAAGGGTGGACTAAGGATTTTGTTTTTCGTTTTTTTTGGATCATTTCCAATTTTCTTTTCTTTCCACTGGTTTTTTGTTAAATTGTTTTCCATGTTTGGAGCCTTTTTAAAGTCATAGCATCCATAACGCTATGGCTTGAGACCTTCCTACAGAATATTTTATACCTTCATAAAAGTGATTGTGATTTTTTTTTTTAAGAAAAAAAAAGAAACAATGTGAGAAGTCATTGCACTATGTTAAAGAAAATATTGTGAACTCTGTACAGATTTGAGTATACAATGATTCATGTCATGGAATTACTCTCGTGATCAGCCACGCTTGTGCAAGAAAAAAAAGGTTTGCCTGGAAAATAATCCAGAATCTTTTCAGTCTGGTCAATGAAACTGCTCTTATTCGTTCACCATCAGCCAGCTTCTGTTCTGTTCTGGGCTAAGATCTTCATCCCAAAGTGTTCCCTGCCCCAGGAACTCAGGAGGGAATGTTGAGAGTACAGTTTACACTCAATGCCTCAACAGGGGACTATATAAAGAGTATTTAATTATTATTATTATTTTTTTGCATCTTCTTTAAGCCTAAGGATATAGTTGACAATTGTGAAACTGTAAATATTATAAATATTTAAGGACCGAAACAATTTGGAGAGACCAAGTGAATTATTTTACAGGACAGATAATTAAATTTTTTCATTACAGTATTTTTCTTTCTTTTTTTCTGTCTTTCTTTCAAGGGAAAGGACAGGAAGGGATGGGATCCAGTAGTAAAATCTGTGTACATAAAAAAAAAAAATTATTGTGTGCCAAAATGACTTTTGCAAACGCTCAACATAAACAGAAATTGATCAGAACTTATTTTCATATGAGACTTTGTAATTAGCCTCTTGGAAGCCAGATTTGATTCCTTCTTTTGTATTATTCATCAAATGAGCCTGTTACTATGGTGATTTTACATGAAGAAATCAAATCCTCCTCTTTCTGGAACCATTGTATTGTGGGAATTTCTGCCCATGTTCTGTTTGGCTTCTCCCTGTGGTCTTCTACTACCCCCTACTGTCTGAAAGTCATACTCATTTATTCACGACTGCAGCCTGGGGTGATTTGCCAGCTGTGATATAGCTTGTTTTATTTTGAAATCTTTTAGGGTTAAAGTAAAATCATCGAGGCAAAGAATGTGACTTGTCATCATGCCGCTAATGGATGTGTTGATCATCTGTCTCCATCGCTCTCCTAACTGTCTTCTTCAGCCGAGCTGTAAATACTAATCTCCTCATCCTGTGCTCTTGTGTATCATCTCCATTTGTAATTGTCTTTCTTCAGGGTCCTTATTATCCTTATTTTTTTGTTTTGTGCAACAAAACAATAGCAGTCTGAAAGAAACAGGAAATGAGGTATGTGAAACCGATGCTGAAAGTAAAACCGTGCTTGTCAGTTTTGTGATGTAAATATTTGTATGACTGCAAGCTGAATACTCCGTTATGTTGAAGGCACTTATAATTTTTGATAAACAAAAAGGAAGAAAATGCAAAAAAACCACACACAACCTAAAACTGATTACGGTATTATAAAATCTGTCTTTTGATCAATCTTCATTTTGAGTGTTTTTTGCTGTTCCTCCATGAGGACATTTTTAACTGTAAATTAAATGGTTGTTTAACTTACTTATGAAGATCATTAAATGGTCCATCACTCTTGGTTTGTGTTTTTGTGAGCTGCATTAAAAATGTATTTATTTTGATTAGTTGACAAGCGAAATAGCATATAAAGAGTTCTGACTTTGCAGAACGCTTACAGTACCTGATGTTGAAACGTCCATCCTTATATCTCTGCGCCATGTTGTGAGACGTGGCTCACGCCCACCTTCTTCGCTGCAGTTCTTTCAGCTGACAGAAGATGTCAACATTTACCTGAGTCGCATCACTGAGGTTCACGCCAGGACGGCTTTGACAGGACGTCAACGACGGCTGCAGCTCCTCGTGAAACTAACCTGGGCTTTGAGATGTTGGCCCTGCCTTCAGGCTGTTGGGAATAAATTCCCCCGAGCGCCATATGTTCAATCCACATCACTGAACTTGTATCGGAGCAGAAAATCATTGCTTGGATCTTAAAAATATTCCATATGGATGTGGATTTAATTCTGTTCTTCTAAAGAGAGTTCTTCAGCTGCCCATTGTCTGTGTAAACGCTTGTGAGAAGCGATTGCACTTAAAGTAAGAGGATACTTGGGTTTGCCAGGATGCGTATTGGAGCGGAAATCCATTCTTAAGATGCAAGCCGACACTGTATATTAAATCATAATGGAATCAATCAAATATAACCTTGAGGATAATCCATTTCCAGACTAGCACTGTCCCAAAGATGAATGAAATTAAAAGCTCATAATATTTTTGTGGCTTGACTTTCTTGAACATATTTAAATGGCCATGGGGAAGAAAACAACGACTGCATAGAGACTGATCCTTAGGGTGGGGGGTGGGGGGTGGGGGGGGGGGGGGGGGTTCCATGCTTTCAGGAATGTTTGAAGACTGTGTCTTGAGCATTAAGGTTTCCGGCTGCACCGCCATATTCAAGAATACACGAGCTGGGAGATTCCCAAGACGGATGACTGCAGGGAGTTGGTGGTGATTGCAGTTCTATTTTGGAACATTTGTGGTCAGAGCTGCAGGATTAGTCATTAATCTTGGAAGTGCACATTAGAGGGTAATCAAATGTGAATGGCTTGGAAAAAGACACTGGCAATATGCTATGACTTCTAGATGAAGAAATGTATGTAACAAAATATATATATATTTTTAGTACATTAGACTGTTCTTTCTAAGCTTTCTGTGTAAAATAAATAAACGCTGAGGAAAAGCAGCTGCAGTAGGTTGGTGATTGAGCACCAAAGAGAACGTCAAGAGGGCCGACCCACGCGTTCCAATTTTCCCCTGTCATGGTGCCTTCACCAGGAAGAAAGGACTTGGAAGAAGAAGTTGGGCGTAAGTGATTTATAGTGTCCCGACAGGTCAAGGCTTGGAATGGTAATTGAGGCTCTGATTGCAGCGTGAGAAGAAGCAGATCCCATTGAGACATGACGGCAATGAGAAAACGACGAGGCGTGAGTCTTTGTGTGCACGTTGTTCCACCTCACTCCCGAGATTTGCATTTCTTCCAGCCTTTGGGCGATGAAGTGAAGTCGACGAGTCGTGTGATGTTTCTGTATTTCAGAGGTGTTTCTCTCTTGAATTCTTTCCCACAAGATCTCTTTTTTGAATGCCCAGTTTCATCTAGAAGATGAAGAGTATGTTTAGAATTCAGAGCCTGGTCTTTCCAGACCCTGGAAGGTGCTTGTTTTTATCTGTATGGCACTGAATTCTCAACATTCCATAACGGAGTCTGGACAATTTTTACACATCATCACAGAATAAACCAAGAAAATAAGAGATAGAAAACAAGAACAAGTAAAATTCACTGTAATTGAAATATGCCTTTCTGCCTATTTATGTAAGTGAAGTTTTTAAGTCTGTTACCTGCGTCCCACGGGTAATATAAGCCACCAATCATAGGTCAAAGACAGTAAAAAACAACAACAACAACATGATGAATGGTTTTACTGTTGCTCAGAGCAAAGCATAAACTGTTCTAAACAATGGATGCAATGCAATGATAATAAGGAAAACTACAAAAAAGGAAAGCACATAGCTGCTCGGCGCTTTAACCTTCATGACAGAAAGCAGAAAGCTTACCTGTACTAGTACTACTAGTCCCGAGGCGCTTTAGCAGCCTTTTATCCTCATTGTGTTGTGAGCCTGAAGGCCAACTCGTGGTTGGAGCTGATTTCATGCAGCGGTGTTGGGATCTGTTCCAGGTCAGAGTCGTTTGGAAGCTTTTCTCACTTCTGTGGAGTATTTTGAGGCTAATGCTTCCCTCGCGTGAAGCTGTTAGCGTTTGTGCTCTTAACTGCCATTGTTAGTGATGATGATGATGAATATATTTATTAGATAGAATGTTAGAGTACAAGTACAGTCACACAGTAGCATGTATTACAGTACAAGTACAGTCACACAGTAGCATGTATTACAGTACAAGTACAGTCAAACAGTAGCATGTATTACAGTACAAATAACGTCAAACATCCTGTCTAAGAGGAGCATTTCAAAAAAGCCCTTGCGGGCTTGTTTCCGTTGAAAGTCCTTCGTACATAAATCATCCACAAAAAACAATACAAGTAACAATACAAATAAAAATAAATCCAATATTAAATTACGCAATTGATGCAACGTAACATTAGAAAGACAAAAATAAAATGTTATTACACCGCCAGTGCAAACTAACAATTAATCTAAAATAAATTACACATTTAGTTGTTGGCACAGTAAAGAATACTTCCATAATAGTTGGTAGATTTTTCACAAACCACAATATTTAAATGAAAAATCACTCTTTTCCATTTGAACACCTTAAAGATGCTGACAAGTTTTTGTCAATTCATCCCTTACAGTAATCGCTTTGTCATTCATTTTCGATTAAAAGTTTTATTTTACCTTGTTTCTACAATAAATTATGTATTAGTTTTCTTGAATGTGCAATATTTTTAATTGACATATTATGAAACAAACAAACTGGCAACACCTTTGGTCACACCCTTAAGTCTTTCTTTTAAAATATTATTTGTCTTTTTATAATTTTGGTCAGAAATCAGGAGTGATTTTAAAATGACTGTCCCATACCCAGTGTAATGAACGCAGATGAATTATATATTTTAAAAACATTTAAATCTAGAAAAGCACTCAGACAGAACATACATCCACCAAGCAGCTCATTCCCCTCTTAATATCACCAAAAAAATGATAGTCTTATTTTTATTTTATTTACATTTTTAGATTAAATGACCATAAAACATAGCAACTAAATTTGCATTGACATCAGTAGTTATCCATAACTTCCTTGGTGGGGGTATTGAAATATCCAGTGCGTGTTCATTCATTTATTTCTTAACCGTTCACGCCTAAATCTGAGTCGCGGGATCTACTGGAGACCATCCCAGCAGCCTCGGGACGAGAGGCGGGGTACACCCTGGTCAAGCCGCAAGTTCATCGCAGGACCACACACAGACAGACAATCATTCACGTGCACACACACACACACACACACACACACCTTAGAGTACTGGTAACCGATTCACCGACTTTGCATGTTTGTTTTTGGTGGTGGGAGGAAGACGGAGAACCTGGAGAGAACATACAAACTCCTCACAGAAAGGCCCCCAAGTTGAATTTGAACCCGTGACCTTCCTGCTGTGAGGCAACAGCGCTTCCCACTGCACCACTGTGCTGCCCCAAATGCATGTTTTTTCCCCCCAACACTAAAAGTACAATATATTTACAAGCAATGACAGCCTTTTGCTTCCACGTTTGTGATAAGAAATGTATGAGCTCCCGGCCTTCTTTGTCAGCAAAAAAATAACCCAGTCATATATTTATAAATTCCTGGATCCACATGATCCGGATCATCTTTAAAAGGTTCTAAATTGTTCTTGGTGTCTTCGTACACCAACCAGGAAGTAAAGGTGGATCAGAGTTTATGTGTATTTTTAACTGATTTTTGAATCTTTAAATGAGTTTTTTAATGTTAAAATCTAATATCTTTTCCTGACCTCATTCTGGATCAGATCCAGAAGACATTTTGCATGATAGTGCATATCGGACCCCTTTATGACTGTGGTTTTTGGTGACTAATACCTGGCTGCTTCCATGATGCGTGCAACAAGGCAGAAGCAGCTGTTTGTTCTTGTGCTACAGTTACTGTTTGCCGATGATAAAATAAATTAGCAGAGCGTTTGGGAGATAAACATTGCCTAGATCCTGGATTTTAACGCGAGCATAAACTGCAGACATGGAATGACTTAGATATCATACTGGTTTAGTGGACAATCATTATCGGAGCCGCGTGACCAGCAAGGACGAGAGAAGAAGGCCGTGTTGATAGATGCACTGAAACACACGGGAGAATAATGAGAACGCACTCATATCAAAGTTGCCATTGATTCATTCCTTTTCAAACTTTCCATAATCTACTTTAACCTTCAATCCATCTTTTAACCTTGCAAACAAATTGTCAGGGCAACAATATGCTGACTAACACCTGGCTAAGTGCAGTGATAATTCTTCTCCAGGCTTAATATGAAAGGTCAGCGTCAGGCAAATACCACTGAATGAAATGCAAAGAAGAGATCGCCCGACTTTACAATGGACAACAGCGATAGATCAAGTGACTGATGGGGTCACAGTACACATTAGGTGTAGCTGCAGTTATATGGCCCCACCTTGGTGACTCAAAGCCTCATAAACATCTACCCCGTGCGTCAACTTTAATATTCTGCTCTATATCCGTCCTTTCTGTAAATCATACAACCCAATTCCAAAAAAGTCCAGTGGTTCAAAAAAATGGGTTTTTCAACATACACCTTCTTGAGGAAAGGTTTGCACGCCCACCTCCCCCGATCACCAACCATTCTTCAAGATCTACCAATGTCATCATTCCTCAGGTTCAGCAGGGCTATCAGCCACCACCACCACCACCAGTCTTTGGACTAGGAGGGGGATAGATATACTGTATAACCTGCTGCTGTTCAGGACAGAAGAAATTTAATCTCAATCTGAAGATTTTAAGTGCCAAAGACTTTCTGACACATCATTTGATGACAATAAACAAAACATCTCATTTTCTTGAACCGCTAATCTCTCCTGATTTAATTGTCTGTTTGCAGCAAGCAGGGATGAAACCGACATCAAATGCTCAGGAGCTTGGATTCCCTCAGGCAGCGTTGCATGAAAGACCAACATCATTTTTTGGAAGCATGTTACGACATGTGCTCAGGATCACTTTGAGAAACTGTTGTCAGTAAACAGAGTTCATCACTTTATCTATACAACTGTGTCAAATGTGAAGGAAGGGAATATCACTCCAGAAACACTTCTCTGGTCGGAATGGATCAGAAATTTCACTGACTAAGTGTCCATTGATCTGACAAGTCCGTATTTCGATCATTATCTTTTGTAAATCGTGAACTTTATGTCATTGCCCAAGACATGGGCAAATTGCATTGAACCCCTGTTAAAGATGTGTAGCATATTTGACAGACCTCAAGTTGTTGAGCAACTGAAGTTGCATTTTAAAGAATGAAACAATGAAATAGATTTCCACAACAAATATCTAAATATTCAAATGTCTGATTGACCTTGTATTCCTATAAAACAATTAATTCTGAATCTTAAGTATATTGTCTATACTGTAGTAATTTACGTACATTTAGATTGAAAATGATTTGCAGGGCATTGCCTTCTGTGTTTATCATTGCTTATATATGTTAACAGCTTGATCCATAGCTTGATCTGGTCGTCCAGTGCTTTGGCAAAGCTCAAACTGGATTCACTGCATCTTTGCATGTTAAGACAAGCCTGACAACACAACTCCTGAGTGCTAGAAGCATTCAGAAACTTCACATTGTCTAGGTGAAGTTGTGTGTATGTTTAAATCCCAGTTATAAAAATAGATAGAGGATGAGCACAGTGGCTTGGTTGGTGCACTGTTGCCTGATAGCAAGGAGGTTCTGGGTTTGATTCCTTTCTGTGCAGAGTTTGGATGTTCTCCCCGGGTCCATGTGGGCTTTCTCCCGGTTCTCCATCTTCCTCCCACCTCCAAAAAGATGCAAAACATGCACATTAGGTGAATAGGTTATTGTCTGTAGGTGTGAGTGAGTATAGTTGTTTGTTTGCGTGGCCCCCGTGATGAGCTGGCGTCTCATCCGGGATGTATTTGCCCATAGCCAGCTGAGATAGGCTCCAGCAGACCCGTGACCCTGAAGATGTATAGTTCTAATAATCTTTTTGGATCTACTGACTTTTGAACACTGAACAAATATTTATGCTGTTGCATTCAAATGAGGCGTCGCTAAGTATAATTCTGTGGTCCACATGCTCCAGTGGGACTGTGTGCCTGCCTTGTTCCATTCCCTCCTCTTAGAGCATCAGCATTAGGCTCCAGGGAGTTGTAAAGTTGATTTGTGGTCCTTTCACATTTCAGTGAAAATAAAGACAGGCTTCGTGTGTCGCCGTCCTTTTTCCACACCCATCATCTATTCTGGAGTCCACCACTGACTGTGTCTCAGGTGGCAGACCTGGAACCGGGTCACTTGAAGTGAGTGTTGGTTTGAAAACATTGTTTAGCTCGAGTCCCCTCTAGGTGTCCAGCGGCTGGGCAGAGGGAGGACAAAGAGGGATTATGCCAGAAGCAGGATATGCTGATTGTTCAGCACTGAGCACACTTACAGGGAAAATGATGGGAATGGATGTATAGAGCACAAAGTAAAGCCTTGACCACGGGCACAGTCCTTTCCCATCGTTTATCTATTTCAGTTTGCGAGACAGTTATTTTTCAGTCCCCCCGTTGCTGCTTATTGAATCCCTCTGCTAATTATCAAGGGCCCCATACAAGCTATGAGCTGCTTACAGGAATATCACTGCTGCCCTCAAACCTTAGCCATGGCTACGATCAACGGAAAGCTGTGGCCTCGCCACAGACTTGGACTTTTACCAAAGTCCAGTTTCACATAGATTTGTCGTGAGAGAGGCTGCAGCTTTTTAAGATGCTTAAACTTGAACTGTTTTAGAGGCGGATGGTTGAAAGTCCAGGATGTAAAGTTCCCTTTTTTGCTTTGACCTCATAGGACAATGTATTCCTGAGCAAACAAATTCTCATCCTGAATCCTGTTCCATCTAAAGTCATATTATCGGACTGGGCTCTCTTTTGTGGGTTAACGTGACATTAGTGCAAAGGCCTACAAACACCACCTGGCAAACACGGGTGGTGTTTGTCGCCGGTGCAGCTGGCACCAAGTGTTTGAGGTTAGAACGTAAGATTATACACCAAGCCTCTTTCTGTTACGTCATACCAAAAGAATGGAGATTAAAGATCTAGAATCCTATTGCTAAATTTGTGCATGCAGCGTTCTCTGAACATTGAGGAGGTGATTTACATGCAGAGGCAGATTTACATCATGCAGTGGCCAAAAGCTCAAGTCAGTGCCAGCTGCATGAAGGTGCTGTAATACTGATGGTTACCAGATGCTCTGGAACACATCTCATTATTAACACCTCATTTACGAGTCCAGCCAAGAAATCTAGACTAACACTTTTTCACATCTAAATGAGTTAAAAGGATTTTACCACATTGATTTGTGCCTCTGCTGTTTGTCGTCATGATTGCCGATTATCTTCGCCGACGACGTTATGTTCTCGCCACCGTTGGTTTGTTGGTCTATCTGTTTGACTGTCAGCAAGATAACCCAGAAGGTTATGGATTGGTATTGATGAAATTCTGGGAATCCTACCAGGAACAGTTGATTACATTTTGGTGATGATCCAGAAGAGATCCTGGATTCTGGATCACGTTGAAATTGTCATTACCATTGCAGTCAGTGGAGCTTCAAAATGTGTTCCTCAATATCTCGGTTGATCAATGACCGATGTTTATGGAATTGTACACAGTTATGTAGAGTACCTCTGTCTCACCACCGAATTCCATCCGGATCAGATCCGGATTCCGGATACTGTTGCAATTCGGATTTTCCCATTTACTTATATTGGAGACTTAAAAAAAAAAAACACATCTTGTAAAATATACATTCAATTCACTCACCAAAAATCACAGTCATAAAGGGGTCCGATATGAACTACCACGCAAAATGTCTTCTGTAATCAGGTCAGGACTATTTACTATTTAATTTTAACATTGAAAACTCCATTTACGGATTCAAAAACCAGTTAAAAATACACATCAACTCTGATTCACTTTTACTTTTCATGGTTGGCGTTTAAAGATATCAAGAAGAATTTAGAACCTTTTGATGATGAACCAGATCACCATGTGGACGGTGTAAATCCAATTATGAGGGGAACGAGCTGCTTGGCGGAGGTCTGCGCTCTCCGAGTGCTTTTCTAGTTTCTAATTGAAGCTCAAAGCACTTTCAAACCAAATCCTCAGAATGTTCAGTTAAAGTATAGACATGTCGACCAGAAGTCACACTTCAATGATCAATTAATGATTAATAAAAAATACATTTGAGTTGGAATTTATATCCATTTCTGTTGCACTGAGATATACAATATGTACTATGAGTTTTGCAATGATTTCTACAGATATTTGCACTTTTGTCAACTGTCCTCTGGAGCATATTGATTTTCAGATCCGTTGTGCTATAAAAGTTGTTGTGGACTCTGTGTCATGTTCTCCTGCATTTTCCATGGAAGTAGGGAAGTAGAGCGTGAGCGATGGAGCAATCATATGTTGCGCTAATGTTAACAGCCTAACAAGCTAAAGTAAGTGAATGACGTATTTTCATTGTTCATTAGATTTAGCTTCACATAGCAATAATTGTGTTGCAGATTTTGCAAAAGTATATTCACGAACTGAAGAAACTGGGCAGCCGTGGCTCAGTTGGATGGAACTTGGGTTTGGAACCGGAGGGGTTGCCGGCACAAGTCCCGACCCAGACAATGATGGAGTGGAGACTGGTGGCTAGAGAGGTGCCCTTGAGAAAGGCACCGACCACTATAGGGTGTAAATGGAATTTTGTTCTGTGTGTTTGTACTATGGGTACTGCATGTATAATGATGGAGAATAAAGATTTAAGACTTTTAAACTTGCTCGGTCATGCAACAAATTAAAGGCTCTCAAACACAGTTCCAGGCCAGATGACGTTTTTTGTTTGAAACGGTGGATGAGGCTGATGAATCCCATTGGAATGTGTGTGGGCTGGAGTCACAGAACAAAATGTCCGGTATGCTCTTCAAACATTCTCTCTCATGACAAAGATCATTTCCCCTTTTTTTTTTTATATATAGCGGTCTCACACATGCACCCTTGTGCTAGCAGGCAGACCTCATCAACCTCACAGGTGCACAGAATGACTTGGAATGCAACGCATTCACTGTTTGCTGAAAGAGATCAACAAGTGAAAACAGGCTCTCCTGACAGACGGGCATTGGAATGAGCGGCCATCGCATTGACAGCTGTGATGCGCGTTGCTCCAACTTCCCCACCAGCAACCAGCAGCACCTCAGAGGTTTAAATTCAGTGACTGTAATTCAGGACGTATGAGCTCAGGCACACACATATACTCATGCACGCATCCGTGCACACACACAATGCAATCTCAGACTTGAATCTATGGATTTAACAGCTGCAGGCCGGTATAGGTTTTAAAGAATGAAACGTGACAAGCCTTCCTGACAGCAGCGCAAGCGTGTGTTTGGAGCGATTTTCCATCTGGAAGGTAATTTTAGGTTTTGCAGGAGGTTAAAATTCTTTTTATACGTAAGACAGCGGTTCAATCCTCAAACCTCACCTTGATCATCCTCATCCTCATCACTTGATTCTTCTTCCTTTTGGACAGCCGTTCTCACTGACACAACAAAGTTGAAGCCAATTTTATGGGCAGAGCAGCGTTTCAGGGAGTCAGGACGTAATTAAAATCTCAAATGCAATAATAAAATGTAATCATTGAACTCTGAATCAAAGGTTTATCTAATAAACTTGCATTGCTTCTCATCACTGTGAATTTATAACAGTAATAATACTGCAAATAATAACAACTTTTACACGGGGGATATGAGATGTTATTGTTATTCTTCGAGTGATTCATGAGGAGAGACTCTGTTCACAAGACATTTGATAGATTGTTGGCATACAATTATTGATTAGTGAGACTTTAAATCTATTAGAATGGTTGTGTGTGTGATGGATTGTTCAGAGGACTGTGGAAATTAGTCTCTAATTCACTCTGATGCTACAGATATGACTGTGAATATGAAATATGTGCAAAGCAATAGTGAAATTCAGAGCAGGAAAGAAGGCGAGTGGGTCTACTCTTCGCACTGTGATCTCTGTGGTCACAAGAGTAGACGCCGTGTGAGTTAACGTGCAAACCCTGCACACTTTGCACCGTAACCAGAGACTGGCTGGAGTTGGTGCTGGTCTGTCAGCGCTACTACGATTATATCTACTTTCACAATATTGCCATAAAATTACTGCTGAATGCTGGGATAAAGTGCGGGGGGGCGCAGGGGACAGAGACAGGAAGTGCGTGGAACGTGTCCCGTGCAACCCATGTCCCTTATGCCCTTCTTGGGTTAGCTTGAGAAATTGCTCATAAGTTCATCATGGTCAGAGATATAACGTACTTAACTTCCAATCTTGTTATAGATTTGACAATCGTGACCAATCCAGCAGACATATAATAGGCAATGAACACACACACACACACACACACACACACCTACACACACACACAGCTGTCCCAACACTTTCACTGCCATTACCGCCTGACATTACTTGCAGTCACACATAGACATGCCTGACATGCCTACCTCAGCAAACCACAAACCTCTGTGGGGAAGTGGGTTCTAACCTCTGAGACAGGTGCAGCTGTAACGACAATGCTTCGTGTTGTGTGTGTGTGTGTGTGTGCGTGGGGGGGGGGGGGGGGGGCAAAAAGCTCTCATGTATCTAGGACCTAGTAGTGATGACAGTTACAAATGTCAAATAATGCGAATGCAATAATTAAAAAGTGACCATCAGTGCTTTGTATGTTTCCCTGTAGACTCGGATAAAAAAGAGCTTGAATTGAAAGCTAACTCGAGATAAACCGGAGCCCCGGGAAGGTTTACGTGTAGCGCATGGCTACACGGGCGGGTTCGGGTGAAGCGCGTGATGCATGAATCATGCTGAATAATGACTGCCCATTGTTAGCCCGTATAATGCCATATTTAATCTGGGCTATTTTGAGTGGGGTGCTTGTCCATTGTGTGACTCTATAGTTATTTCATACATCTTCAGTAAAGTGTGTACACATCATCCATATGCTTGAGTGTTTGCCTTTTTTTCTATTTCTATTTTTTTTTTACAGTTTTTATTTTTTGTCTCACCATAGCAATAAAAGAACGAGGCTGTTGTGTGTGTGTGTGTGTGTGTGTTCGCTCTTTCTTTTAAGCCTGTGCACAAAAACCAGAGATGACCTGACATCATTTATTTGTTTTTCACTATGATGATTTTGATATTTATTCTTTGCCAAAACTGAAAGAGCTTGTTTTCATGCAAATGCATGAAAAGTTTGATATTGTGGGAGCCGAGGAGAGTGGGGGGGGGGGGGGGTTACGCCATCTTCAGTGTTTAAATAACCAAAGAACAGTTTGGCTTGGAGCCTTGGCTTAAGATTTTCATTTTTAGGGAGCTCAGAGAAAGTAATTATCATGTTGTATGCGCATAAATAAGTAGTTGTACGTGGCAGAATATTGGCAGGATTCCGTCTGGTTGTTGGGTGTCTGAGCAAACAGCAAAGCTGTGCTCTGTGTTGTCAGTCAGTCAGCCACCGACGAGATGGGTGGAGGGAGGTGGAGGGGGAGTGAAACCGACAGATATTTATCTGACTGTTGATCTTTAAACTTACCTACCACAGCAACGATGGCGTCTGAGGCGCCTTCTCCCCGAGCTGGCTGCACTTTAAAGCTTAGTCAGCTGGACTGAGAAGAACAATTTGAATGTAATTATTGTTGGAAGACTTTATCCAGCTAAGATAAACACTCACGTTCGACTCATCCAGCTTCCTTTGGCGTGCTGGTTGTTCACATCATCTACAAAATAACGCAGTTATTTTGTAGATGATGTGAACAGAGGAGCGTAAAACGGCCGCTGATTCTGATTCATAAGGTTTTGTGGGTAATAACCTAAAAAAATCTAAAAATGATATCACGAGGGAGGAATTTGTTTCCTTCTCAGGAAGACGGGATGAGGTAGGGCAGGACCTGAATGATCTGAATGGAGCCCGGAGTACAAATACTTTCATGTAAGTAGAATCCATTTCCAGTGGTTTGGGAATCAGACTGTGAGGAGACCAGAACTGGGACATGCCAGAGGGCCGTTCCATCTGGTTCTGGGAACATCTCTGTGTTGACTTTGCATTTTCTTCCACCACAGTCCAGAAAAAAAGGGGAGGGGTCGTTGCAAAGAAGAAGCGTAGTTAAGGAAAATGAGAATGAGCCCAAGATGGGAGCTGTCTAGAAAGTATACGATATATTTTAATGAATTAAGTAAAAAGTTGCATTTAAAAACACAAGGAGCATATAACTGCTGATTCACAGCAGGCCTGCAAGACGTCAAGACTTTAACACCACGTCACAACCTCTTTGTTGTCATGACTACTGTCGCCATGCATTTCAGCCATCATTTATATATATATTTTGTCTCCTGTGCAGCTTTTGCTTCCTGCATTACGAATAAAACACAATCATAAATAACAGATGTAATATAATTCAGACACTTAAAAGTTGTAATCCTTTAAATCCTTCATGAGAACAAGAGAAGACATCGATTCAGGATTGTGGATCAGCGGCAGGACGTTCCGACTCACTCAAATCAATGGCAGTGGGCTACTTTTGAGTTTTTTCTCTGTCTAATATTATTAACATTATTCTGCTGATCGCCTCCACCAAGAGGCTCATGTTACCAGTCTGGATTGTTTGTTCGTCTGTTTATCGGCAGGATTACGGAGAGATTATATTTCAGACTGGTTGGTGACGGCTTGTAGCTCCGGCAGATCTATATATATATATATATATATTTGTAAATGTTAGAAGTGAGCTTCAGGAATCATGATTGTGAATTGTACACTTGGATAATTTGCATATGACAGGACTATGTACGGACTATTTGCTTCGCCAGTATAGTTTTCCCTGTTAAAGAGCCTTCTTGGCCGTCGTCGTGACCGACAGGAGAAACAAGGCCCCCCGACTCTAAAGCATTAACGTTAACATATTCCTGCATTCCTCATCCAAACACAACTCTCCGCTTCCTCTTCCCATCAGATACCAGTGAGCCCAGTCAGGTCGTCTGGAACTGAATCAACAGGTGGCTTTAAGTGGAGGTTCTCAGCCGCCCCGGGGGCCCCTGGTGAGAGCTCACAGCACCCCCCCTCCTCCTCAAGGAATCCACCTTGGCTATATTCTAAGCTCTTTTCCCTTCTGCTCGTTCCTCTTTGCTTCCCGAAACGTCCATAGAGGCCTTTTGACTTGCAGCCACCCGATATGGAAGGAGCAGGTCATTCTACTTGGGTGAGCAAATGGGAACATATGCCACTCCAGCTTGACCCGTGTCTCCAATAAAAAAAACATGGGAGGCGTCTCAGAATATGAGTACGTTCCAGCTCAGGGCATCGGAATGCTGAGATAATGTTGTGATAAGGAGCTGAATGAATAGCTATGGTGCATCTTGGCTGTCTTTGCCCCTGCAGGGCAGATCAGTGCTTTCCGAGGCTGGTTAGCTCTAATGAGAAGGAAGGGGAGTTGGTGGGGGGGGTTGAAAGATGTTAGGTACTTTTCTAAATCAGTGATGCATTTCCGTGAATGCTCAGGTTTTTCTTTTCTTTCTGAATAAATGTGGACGTTGTTACACTTTTTATAGAAATATGACACAATCACACTTTTGTTTATAGCTCCCGCAAGGAGGGGATGCTTCTGGAAACGTTTAATTTGTTTGTCAGTTTTTTTTATATGTGTGTTTTGTTTTTACATGAATTACATTTAGTTCAAAGACAAGATATTTGAAACTCAAGCTACAAATCTCTCTTCTTTCTTGTAGACATGTTGATCCTTGTGCATTTGATGCCGTGCTACTCAAACGTCAGGGAGCATTCAAGAAGAGCAAGTGTTTTAGTTTTAAAGAGGAATTCTGTCCCATTCTTGATATGACTTCTCAGTCCAAGGTCCCCTTTATAGTACTCAAGGAGCTTTCTCCAGACGCTCTGAATATTTTGGTCACATTATGATCTTTACATGCTGAATATCTATGAAATTAATATGTCCTTTTGCAAAATGCCATGATGCAATCTCCTGCCAAGGAGCCTCTTTATTGCTGACTCATCCAATCACGTGTTTTTGAGCACTGTGCAACTTTTCTAGTTTGCTCCAGTCACAACTTTTCTGAAACACGTTGCTGCATAAAATTCAGAATAAACACAAAAATGACCGAAAATGATGAGGAGCAACTACACATTTTATCTTTGTAATGTTTTCAATTTAATAAACATGAAAAAAAAGCTTAGAATTCAATGGCCTTATTATTATTATTATTATTGTTATTATTATTATTCAGTTTTATTAATTTGATTTGATTATTATTGTTATTGATGCCTTTATTAGTAAATGTAGAAGTAGCAGCAGAAATAGTAGTGGTAAAAGAAGTAGTAAAATTAATAATAAGAGTAGAAATAAGAGCAGTAGTAGTATTTGATAAACTAGTATTATTTGTAGAAGTAGCCTAATATTAGCAGTAGTAATGGCAGTAGATGTTCTTCGTTGATCTTTGAAAGTCAGGTTGCGCATGGCGTGGAGATCAGTGTCAGCGTCAGCTGTTACCGAATGTTTCCGTTCAGCTTCGGCCTCTTAAGCTGTTCGAAATACAAATGACCACATTGAAGTCAACCGCACACGGTGGGTTTACATTACAAGTCAACACGTAGGTCACACATGACCCCACGTTTTCAACCACTCACCTCAGCAGACGCGCCGTACGCCACCAACATTTGTCCATTACCATATACGTACACACACACTGGTGTGTGTAATGTACACAACTTGCTTTGTGTGTGTGGGTTCATGAAAATCCATCCATGCAGGCATGCATTCTGATTCTGATGCAGGAGGAGACGTTTCAGCGCCCTGTTGTTTCAGTGTCTCACAGATAATTGGCTGTGCTAACAGGCTAACAGCTGCCGTGCAACAAAATGAACAAAGTGAAGTTAACGGCATTTTCGTTTGGGGGGTGCTGCAAAGGCAAACATTTGAAAAGTGTTTCCAGAAATAGGATTTTTTTAATCCCCACCACTCTCATGTAAACTGACTAAACATACTGTAGTTCTCCTGGAGACACTTTGTACATTGCTGTTGTGTTTTTAACTCCACCGAGGTGGGGGTGATGTAATCACCGGTGTTGGTCTGCCTGTCTGTCTGTCTGTCTGTCTATTAGCAAGATAACTCAAGAAGTTACAGATGGATCTTGATGGAAATGTTGGGAATGTTACCAGGAACAGATGATTACATTTTGGTGGTGATCCAGAAATTTGTTCCTCAATATCTCGGTTGATTATTGACCAATGTTTATGGAATTTGAGACAGTCGTGTAGGGTGGGAGCCTCTATGTTACCACTGAATCTCATCCGGATCAGTTCTAGAATGAGGTCAGGAAAAATATACTACATTTTAACCTTCAAAACTCCATTTACAGACTCAAAAACCCGTTAAAAATACACTCTGATTCACTTTGACTTGCCATGTTGGTGTATAAATATTCCAAGAACAATTTGGAACCTTTTGGTGATGATCCAGATCACCACGTGGACGGTGTAAATCCAATTATGATGGGAATGAGCTGCTTGGCGGAGGTCTGCGCTCTCTGAGAGCTTTTCGAGTTCACGCTGATAACCTGTGGTGTTTATTTTGAAACACTACTGGTGTGGCCTACACTTTTCAGTGTTTACTAACCATTCTTTTTTGCAGATCTGCATACACAAGGATCATTTCCACAACTTTATAATGTGACCTCAGAACCTTTTTGTTCTGCTGCCATGCAAATAAAGCCTAAGGGTTTCTCAGAGCATAAATGGAAATTGATCATATCTCTCCTTAATCTGCCTCTGCACAATAAAGCATCGGGATAGTCCGTACTCCAGTCCTGTCATATGCATATGGAATTCATCTGCACAAACATCATCGCCCTTATCAGGGAGCAGTAAATCTGTTACCAGGAAACACTTTCTCGCGGCAGGTCCTGAACAGAGCTGGATCAACAGGTGTTTTGGGGGTGTGGTGCATGTTTCCAGGAGGTGGAAGCTATAGATAATCAGACGAGCCAATATCCTGCTCTTGCATGTGCTGGCCTGGAACACACTTGGTGTCCATGTGTTTGTGTTCGTGGGAACAAAGGGCCTGCTGTTTGCCCGTCCACCATGGCTGCACAAGTTGCTTTACACCTGTGCTTTGCAGCCCTCTCAGCACTCCCCCCACCCCGGGGGCATACAACCCCGACCCTCCAAGCCCTCAATCACATACTCTACTCCACTTTAGTTCTCAGTTTACATCCTGCATTCGCTTATAGTGCTGCACAGCAAGCAGCAACATATATTCAACAGGCTCCCGAGGCCGGATAATGTCCACGAGGCTCCACACAAGAGTCTTATTGTTTCATATCAAAATGTAATAGGGATGTTATCAAAGGTTTCTTTGATCCCCTCCTCCCACACCCCATCATCCTTGAACCCACGTGTACCTGTCCTCCCACCATAGCTCTGAGGAAAAGGTGCAGGAACCGAGATAATAGCAAGAATGTCAGGGCGACTGGTGAGGCAGAAATGGGTGGGAGAGGGGTTGGAGTTTAGGGGTTCAAAAACTCAGAGAGAGTCGCGGCGTTCCTCTGTGGTCTAAGGGGGCCTTTGTGAAACCGGAGCCCCCTGAGGGCACGCGGGGGGGTTACGGGAGGAATACAGCCCTGCCTGGCACAAGCCCACCTCTTTTCCCGTGGCGTCAGCGTCACAGGTGTGTGAATGACAATGCATGTGTGTTTTAGGGCGAAACCCATGTCCAATCAATGACACACTGTATTGTAATCATCCATTGTGGGCACAAGGCTGGCAGCTCAAAAGGTAAACGCCACTGGGAATAAACTGCCAAGAGCCATGCAGGTACAGCGCCAGTGGGAGCGCGGCATAGAATGATAAACGGAATGGGAGGAAGGAGTCGATAGGAGATGGCGCAGCACTCGCCATAGTAACGCTGGGCAACAAACAATGAACACAAGCCTCATGAAGCTTGACAGTGAATTCCGCTCTGCACCAGTTGCTAGGTAAGGGACTTTTCTTAATTCCTCATATTCATCCTGGACGTCCTTCAATGTCCCCTCCCGAGGTTGCTAAACAAGATTAAACGTTGTTTTTTGTTCATAAACTGACCACAGTGTTTCTGAAGGGCTGCCGGGGTGCAACATTTCTGGGCTGTTTCCCATAAATTATGACGGCCTATCAGTAGGCCAGCTGGACTCTGATTTTGCTATTCAGAGTTGCTATTATGTTTTTATGAATACATCTCTCTCCGCCTGTCACAGTGATTCTGAATCTGTACGCGGAGATGCCCCCCCCCCCCCCCCCCCGCGCTCCTCCTCAGTCTATTTCAACCTGGCTAATAATTCAAAATCTCCATGAAAATGATTCTGCTGCTCCGCAGTTTGCTTGATGCCAGGTAGGCCAAGCTGCAACCAGCTTTAGGGTGCATTCATGTCACCGCTATGTAAATGATTCTCGCTCTCAGACGCGCTAGAGCTTGAAGCTTTCACAGGCAGATGATGGCGTTTCATCTGTCGGGTCGGTTTATAATGTTTTAGTTTACAAAAGCTGTTGCAAGAGGTTTGTCAAATCCCAAGAATCCCCCCAAAAAATGAAGGCGAAACAGCTGATCCTCATATTTCAAAAACTGAGGCCAAGAAATATTATTTCTGTGCGAGGTACAGTAAATCAATTAAAAAAATATATTGGTGGGAAGTTTTTATTTGACGAATGCACTATTGGTTGGCGCATTGCAAGTTAAAGTTATACTTACAAATGTTCTCCAGGATCACAAGTCCTCTTATTGCAATATTTCAGCATCTCAAGGCTCAGTAGATGCACAAAGGTTTGTTTGTTCTTTAAAATCCTTGGCATGTACCGGTACTCAGAGCACAGACCTCCACCAAGCAGCTCATTCCGCTTGTAATTGGGTTTACACCGTCCCAATGCTGATCTGGATCATTATCAAAATGTTCTAAATGGTTCTTGGTATCTTTATCTACATCGGGGACGTAAATAAAAGTGTGATAATAATATAAAGACAACCTAAACCTTAAGTTACATTTACATTTAAGAGTACTATTACTCATGCCACGTTGATGGTTTGTACATTAGCTGGAGTAAGATTTAAATGCAGCACTTGCTGAATTTTGACATTTTGACATTTGTTGCAATTGAGTCTATTTATTCCTCACACAGACTTCTTTATGTAGTCAAGACAGCAGTATCACATTAGGACACATAAAATACTGAAAGAAGCAAAGAGAAACTGTCCAGGCAGATACGGCTGTACCATTAATAGACACAACACATTCCACCTTGAGTCAAGGATTATGACCAAAGTTGTTCTGGGTGCTTTGAATATCTTTCCCAGCAGTTTTAGCATTTATTATTGTCTTATTATCATCATCGTCCCACAAAGTTTCCAGACTCTTTCATCTTTGGAATTTTAAGACTTCTCTTTATTAAATTTAAATAAAGTAAATATGTATGTGAGAAAAGAGTCATAACATAAATACAAGCTTGATTCTGAATTTTGTCGTTTCAATGGATCTGTTGGATTTCCAGCCAGCTGAACCACAATATAGACAGTTTGGCGTTGCGTGGATATTCGGAAACACGCGTGGGGAGATTTACAGATCGCGCTTCGAATGATAGAAGCGTTTCAATCTGCCCCGTGAATTTCAGCTTGCGTGTGTGTTTGCGTGCTGACGGAGCGCTGCAAGCTGAAAAGTTTCCAACAGTCCTTTAATGTTGCAACAAGTTTCCTCAGCACTCCTAATTCCACCCCCGCACGCACGCACGCACGCACGCACGCACGCACGCACACACACACACACACACACACACACACACGCACACACATTCCAGCAGGCGGGGTCTGCCCGTTTGTGAATGAGCTGCAGACGCGACTCACCTCTCAGAGCACTGAACCCCGCAGCGGACGGAGGAAGGGACCGCTTCCAGATGGATCTCTTTGCTCCTGCGCTGCGCTCCTGCGTCCTCATTATTATTAATGGAATCCTGATCACGCTGCAGAGCAAAGAAGGTGAGTCTCGCTTTCCAAAGTAACATATTTCTCAAAGCGTTTATTGTTAAACCCATCTCTTCTATTGGAGTTGGAACACGCGTGCATGCCGTGCGGGGGAACCGCACTTCCTTTCTCCTCTTGACAAGCAATTCAAGTCGCGCTTTTCGTGCGTGAGAAGCTTTGTTCGATCAAAGGTCTCTCGTTGAAGTTGTGTTTAACACTTAACGATCAAGTTGATACGAGAATAAAACCTTTACGAGTTGCAGATCGAAACTTTCCAACTTGCAGCAGGTGATTCTGGATTTGTTTTCTCTCTCTCTTTCTCTTTTTAGGCTTTTGTATAATATTCTTTTAATGTAATATTTATCCAAAGTGGTCTATAAAGCTAATTATTCTGCCAGAATGTTTGAATAACCACTTATTAATCTGTTGCCTAATTAGATCTTTGTGGGGTTTTAATCCAGCAAATCTTTAATCGCTACCATCTGAAAATGAGAAGTCAAAGTCGTGAGCGCTCCATCTCTTATGGGTTCAAACGTCTCTCTAGATGAGTTTAAATGATTATTCTCACCCTCTGTTGTTCTCATGTCTCCCCAGAGGTGCTTCTGGACATGCAGGCAACAGGAGGGGAGCTGGGCTGGCTGACTTGGCCCTTGGATCAGGGAGACAAATCCGGGGTGAGCGTTGCCTCAGCTTCTCACTCAGCTCCACTTGGAATTTGCCTCCAGGATAAATTTTACGTGCAGAAGTGTTACAGCAAGGGTCTGGCCAAAACGCTCCCGTGCAGAGAAATCTGACCATTTGACTTGCATGGCCTCCCTGTGTGTGTGTGTGTGTTTGTGTGTGCGTCGGCTTTCTATAAAAGCGGGCAGTTGGAGTCTAATGGCTGCGTGGGTATAGATGAGGTGATCCTAATAGGACGCGCCTGCAGAGCATGTCTGGACTGCACCAAGGCTTCGGCAGATGGAATCGCTGCTAGCGCTGAACGAGGAATACTTGTGGCCTCCTTGCGGTTTCAAGGCTTTAATGGCAGAATTGTATGTTAGAGAGCAATTAACTTTTAGAGTTGCCACCATGTGGTACCTCTTTACTGAGGAGGGCGCCGCCTTCACTACCTTTACTAGAATCCATCGGAAGATGTCTCCATTTAGAGGTGAGGACGGCAGCATTATGACACCCGGATAGCCAGTAATCAGGATACACTGGTCAGTTACATTATATGGGTCATGCTGGTGCAGTAATGCAATGCAAATACCCCCCCCCCCCCCCTCCCTCGCTCGAGCTGCTCGCGCTTCTAGAAGCGCCTCCTCTGCTCAGACGTTCATTTAAAGCTTCAGTCTCACTTTTTCCTCTAACAAGAATCCAGTGTTCTTTTTTTGGTCTGCGGTTATTTGGAAAATATAATTATTTCAAGTTTAAAGCCCACTCAGACCCCCCCCCCCCCCCCCCAAACAACTGTTCTCCAGCTGTTTAATGGAGGTGTTTGCTCTGCTTGTCCTACATCTAGGTTTATATGCAGCGCCACACACTCGGCCAACAAAGCACATTCCTTAAATTAATAGCACAGTAGCAGAGTGCAAACCACAGGCCTTGTCACTCGGGGGGGGGCAGCAGTTATAATTCAATTCAACAGGTTATTTTAAAAACAAACTCACTTTTTTATATATATAAATAGTCGAGGGAGATTTGATTGTGCGGATCTGCTGCGCTTTTTGGGGATACGATTTCAACAGAACTTTATAAGAGCGCGAGAGAAACTGTGATGGAAATCATTTCACAATCTTTTGTAAGGCACAGAAAGACTTTCGCACATAAAACACCTTGTTTAAAGTGTAAATATTCAGAGTAATGACTGGATGATGGTTCCCCTGGTTCTAGCTTTGAGGTTCAGGCTACAGTGGCCACGGTTCCCTTTTATTTCTGTCTCCCTGAAAGCCTCAGTCCAGCTCGGCTTGTTTCGGAGGTCAGCGCGGCTCGCCACCAGCGCCTCTAACCTTGTTGGTTTATCTGGTTCATTTCAGTGGGAGGTCATCCAGAAGACCCTAAATGGTTCTCAGTTCTACGCCTACTCCGTCTGCAACGTCGGGGTGCGTGAGCAGGACAACTGGCTGCGCACCACCTTCATCCAGCGCCGCCTATCAGCTTCGCGGGTTTTTGTCGAACTCCAGTTTATCGTGCGGGACTGCAACTCCTTCGACGACGCCTCCCTGACCTGCAAGGAAACCTTCAACCTCTTCACGTGCGAGTCGGACGCAGACGTCGGCACCACCTTCCGCAAGGGGCAGTTTAAGAAAGTGGCCACCATAGCGCCCGACGAAATCACCAGCAAAAACGAGCTGCGCATCAATACCGAGACCAGAGTGGTGGAGAACCTTTCGCGAAAAGGTTTCTACTTGGCTTTTCAAGACATCGGAGCCTGCATTGCTCTCCTCTCCGTCAGGGTGTACTATAAAACCTGCCCCGCCACAGTCCAGAGCCTAGCCTCGTTTCCTGAAACCGTGGCCGGAGGCGAGAACC
The DNA here is from genome assembly GCF_040956055.1 of Brachionichthys hirsutus. Classification (NCBI taxonomy): domain Eukaryota; kingdom Metazoa; phylum Chordata; class Actinopteri; order Lophiiformes; family Brachionichthyidae; genus Brachionichthys; species Brachionichthys hirsutus. The sequence goes on from NC_090898.1 coordinate 4,153,768, forward strand.
AGGCACTGAGAGAAGTGAACGGGGAGTGCGTGGAAAAGGCCGTCAGCGAGGAGCTGCCTCGCATCTACTGCACCGTGGACGGGGAGTGGGTGGTGCCCGTTGGACAGTGCCAGTGCCAGGCTGGCTACGAAGAAGCGAAAGACACGTGTCAAGGTAAGGGCTCGCACCTGGATTCTTGCTGTCTGAGTACGGAGAGAAAGGTCTTTCTATTTATTCAATCAAACAAATAATGGATTTGAAATTAAATTGTTTTTGCAAACAAGACCAGTATTACCTATGAAAAATTTGTTCTCATGAAACCATACATTTTGTTTGCATATTTGGAAGTTTTATTTGCATATTTGGAAGTTTTGGTTGCTAATCAACTTCAATCTTGCGGGTGGGTTCTCCTCTGAACGATGTTAGAAGCCTTTTCATTGTCGTCTTGGGACTATGGTGTGACAACTTCCGCCCCCAATTGTTAATGTCTGATTAGGTAACTGTAATGGTTAGACAGAAGGACTGGATAAACGACGGGTGCTTTTAAGACATACCTGAGGCAGAAAAGTTCCGAAGAAACACACCAACTCCTCCGATGGTCGACCCTGTCCTACTACGGTGAGGGCGGAAGTTGTCACACCATCATTCCAAGCTGACCAATGACAAGGCTTCTAACATTGTTCAGAGGAGGACCCGCCCACAAAATTGAAGTTGATTTGCAACCAAAACTTCAGGACTTGCAAACCAAAATGTCTGAATTTGCAAACAAAATGTATGGTTTCATGAGAACACATTTTTAATAGGTAATACTGGTCTTGTTTGCAAAAACAATTTAATTTCAAATCCCCCCCCCCTAGGGACTTTGGTTTGTCTGGGTGTAAACGCAGGATTCAGTTCCCATGAGAATTATTTTTAACCAATAACTGAGTCATCATCTGTGTTCATTTTAATTACCTAAAGGTTGTAAAACAGGTCCATATAGAAGACTGTGGATACTTCTAATAGGTGTTATTATTATTGCTCAGTGGAATTCTCCCTTTGGCTACCGCGGCTCCTCTGCAATGGAAGGAATGCTCATGTACATGTCCCAGCAACATCCCTGAACTTGAACCGAAGCCTGTAAAATAAAGGAAGCATGATTCTGAGCCTCCGGATATGACTCAAATACGTGCATATCAGGGGCGGGGGGTGCTTGATCGTTGAATCTTACTCTGAATGAGAGCAAGATTCAGGTTCAAAACCGGAATCTTAAAGTAAATTCTCACAAACTCGTTCAGTAGTACAAAATGAAGAAGCCAGCCCGGTTTGTATTTTAGCAGGTGACCAATGAACGCTGACGTCATGCGGCGGTTCAGGTTGTAACTTGCTGAACTTCAGGTGGTTTCCTCCTCCCTCCCTATCGGCCCGTCTCTTATCGTGCTCTGGGTGTGCTAACCTTAACCCCGCCCTTTGACTGGAGCTCTCATGTGGTTATGTTTTAAGCCCTGCAAGGAGGCCGTTTATTGTTGTGGCAAAGGTTGTCAGAGTGATTGGATGCAATCAAAGGAGCCGGGGAGGGGGGGGGGGGGGGCTACTGTGCTGTGATGGATTAGCATCTTCAAGGCTGATTGGAGCGTTCTGGGGAAGGGAGGGGAAGCCTCGCTGATTTTCATTCATCTCGATTGTCTTAGAAGTCAGAGGCCGTCCTCCAGCGAGCAGCCATGAAGCTGGTCCTCCTGTCTGTCTTCCGACCCCCCCCCCCCCCCCTCTCTCTCTCTCTCCACCCCCTCTGTTTTTACTCATGTGCTGCCCCCGCTTTGTGCTGCATTGCGTACATGAGCACACAACGCAGGCTGGCATGCAAGGGCCTGTTGAGATCTGCTCCATGACAAACTACTAAAGACTCCCCAACGCTCCGCCTCCTGTGCGTTGATGACGCGCACAGAGGTCACAGGTCGTGTCACCTCAACATGGGGCCTGCCCAATGATTGGCCCTCCCCATCGGTAACAGGCGATGAAAGCAGTAATATTTCCTCTCAGTATTTATTTTCCTGTAGCTCTGGGGAAGTGCCAGGTAAGCTGATTACGGAGGAGAAGGGGGGGGGGGGCACACTCATACAGGAGAGATGGAGGTTGGAGAGGTGTGAATTTAAAACGGAGCGAGGCGAGGAATGGAATGTCAAGGTGTGAGAACAATGCAGCGCTGTGTTTCCCCACAAGGCCGGAGCAGCCCACCTCCGCCTCCTCTTTCCTCTCGGTTGGTACATTCCTGATCGGCTTGCTGAGGAGGAGCCTCCTCCAACATTACTCCAGACCTGTGGAATTCCCAGGGTGGGAGAGCCGGTCCTGGGTCGGGCCCTCGCATAAAAATGGCCAAACAGAAAAACCCCCTAAAACCCAAAGGAAGCCAAACGAGAGGTCAGAAGACGCGTCATGGCAGTTTGGGAAGCAGCGAATCACAGGGTTGCTGCTCGGGGCCAAGATGAATGGTTCCACGGGCTTTAATTGGAATCTCCTACAGACGCACAGTTAATCATTCTCCCCACGTCTTTCCTGGGGGGGGGGGGGGGGGGGGGGGGGGCAACATTTAACTGTGGTGGACTTTCTGCCTCACTTTGAGCGACTCCGTGTTCAGTGATGTGTTCACTCACTTTCATGACTTCTGTTAAAGTGGAAATCTGTGGCTTCATCTGGGTTCTGTCTCCGTCTCCTCATCAGCGCTCGCCGCTCTGGTGGTTCCGGCCTCGAAGTCGCCGGCCCGTGCGACTGTATTTCTAGGATCTCCGCTGAGGTTTCTGTAGGCGGTGTGTGTGTGTGTGTGTGTGTGCGTGTGGCGGTCACCGCTAACGTTAGCTGCAGCGTCCATCTTGTGGATAATGTCTAAAGATAAAACGCATCACTTCCTGCGCCGCTCAAAACCTCCCACAGTGTTTGGAGCAGCATGTGGCGGGTGGGCGGGGGGGTGGGGTGGGGGGGCTTTTATTATAGGCTATGACTGTAAATCAGATCGTTTGGCAGCAGTGAGGCTGAACACTGA